>NC_060967.1:1895527-1905527 GCF_910589235.1 Vespa crabro
AGCAAAGATCTTTTCCGTAAGTGCTTACATGTTTTCCAAAGCTATTATCGAACATGAAACGATTTAGAGAAATCGAAACCACAACCAGTTTCTTCCTTTGAACGATCTATGTTCTATTATATGTTTCATTTTATTTATTTATTTATTTATTTCTTTATTTTTGCTTTTGTTTTTGTTTCTGTTTGTTTTAATTTAAAACAAAGAAATAGAAAATAAAATATTTGAAGTCAAATAGAATTATACTCTTTCTCTTTTTAAATTTATAGATATGCATGTGTATATATAGACGTAGATGTGTGTGTGTGTGTGTGTGTGTGTGTGTGTGTGTGTTAAGATACGTGACGTATACAAAATTAAAAATGCGTATAATTCCTATACGACAATTAAATGCATAGTGTTAATATAATATTAATAAATGCACGGTTTATACAAAATTAAATATATATGATTTCTTCGAAGCCATGCACGAAAAGAGAAAGAGAGAGAGAGAGAGAGAGAGAAAGAAATATAAAAAAAAGAATGGCATTCGATTTGTATTAAATAAAAAAAAAAAAAGAAACGGTGAAATAAAATTGAAATTCATTGAAAATGTATAAGAAAAAAAAAAAAAAAATAGAAGAAAAAACACAACGAGCCTTTTATTATTTTCTAAATAATATATCAGTTATACATGGTATATGTGTCGCGTATAAAAAAAAAAAAAAAAAAAAGAAAAAAGAAAAAAAGAAAAACGAAAGAAAAGATAAAAAATGAAAAAAAAAAGAAGGAAAAAAGAGAGAATTATATCCAATAGATCGAAGAGAGTGAATGTGTATGCGTGTGTAAAAAGAGAGATAGAGATAGAGATAGATATTGAGATAGAGAGAAAAAGAGAGAAAAAGAGAGAAAGAGAGAGAGAGAGAAAGTGAAAGAGTATCACATTTTACAAGACCATTTGGATGATAACAGTATCGCAAAATGTGCGTATGTATGTATGTATGTAATATGTGTGTATATGTGTGTTAATATGCAGACCTTCACATAGAATGTTTAGCGTCGAAAGTGAGATAGTCATCATGTATTGTACATACATACATACGTAGAAGCTTAACAAGCATAATTGGAGCAGGTGGTCGACCGGAGTTGCGGTAACTCTGCATACCTAACTACCCCAAAGGTATTCTATTCTCTATTTGTGTGTGTGTATGTGTGTGTGTTTGTGTATGCGTGTGCGTATGTGCAAGACTTGCATCTACTACTCTTGTTGTCGTTTCAAATCTCTCTCTCTCTCTCTCTCTCTCTCTCTCTCTCTCTCTCTCTCTCTCTCTCTCTATCTATCTATCTATCTCTCTCTTTTTTGTTCTTTAACATCCTTTCATGTTCTTAGACACTTTCTCTAAATTTAAATGAATTTTATGAGAATAATATCGATCGAATAAAACCATACTCTTTGAATATTATAAAATTTATGTCTTTGAAGAATTTAAGATAATAATCTATCAGTCGATTTTAATCTATAAATTTAATTTTAATCTCATGTTAATCTTAACAAAATTTAATCGTCAAATTTTAATTATCCTTGATCTTGATTATATATTACTACATCTCTCTCTGTTTCTCTTTTTCTCTTTCTCTTTTATAATATCATTCTCGGATAACTTTCGATGTCAAACTATTTAATAATTAGTTTTAGATGTTCACTCTTCTTTTTTTTTTTTTTGAGAGAGAGAGAGAAAAGCTAGAATTATTCTTTTTCTATTTTGTTTTCCGTTTCCTTCAATTTTTTTTTTTTTTTTTTTTTTTTTTTTTTTTTTTTTTTTTTTTTTTTTTTTAATATGCAAAAGAATCAAAGCTAAGAATTTGGAGTACTCGTACGACCGTACTTTCTTTTAATTTTCTTTAATCGCCTTCCTCTCTTCGAGGATGACGTAGTGAAAGAAAAATAAGAAGAAGGATGAAGAAGAAGGAGGAGGAGGAGGAGGAGGAGGAGAAGGAGGAGAAGGAGTTAAAGGGAAAGGGAAAGGGTGAACCCTTAACGTCGAGACACCGTGGCTCGATAATGTCTCGGGAAAGTGAGTAGGTAATTTGATTGCGCCTTAAGATACCGGAACAGGAAGCTGATGGAGTTTCGTAGAAGCTACCATCCCTGACATTGCTGTTCCGTCACCCTTCCAAGACCTTCCCTCGTTCCCTTTCCCCTTGTCTACCACCTTTCGTCCCTTACACTTTTCCTTCCATGCCAACCACCCGTTTTCGAAGCTCTCTTCTCCTCCTCGTGCCAGTCACCATTAACTCTTAAATCAACTCTTCCTCTTGCTGATAAAGTCTTGCGTTCTTTTTAAAAATAAAAAGAAAAAAAAAATATAAAAAAAATCACTGTCTTCAAACTCTTCACGTGTCCCTTTTACTTTTCCCATTTCTTTTTCCCTGTCTCCCTCCTCCCCCTCCTCCTCACTCACCACCAATACTTTTTTCTCTTCTACTTCTTCTTCTTCTTCTTCTTCTTCTTCTTCCTCCTCCTTTTGTTTCCCTCTCTCTTTTTTTTTTGTTCGTTTCTTCATCGATTTTTCTTTTTTTTTCCTTTTTTTCCTTTTTTTTGATTCGTCTCTTTTCTCTCCCATTTATTAGGTCAACGACTATTAATAAAACGTGATATTTTAATAAAGAAAATAAAAAGAAGACTTCGTTCGATCTGACAGAAACAAATGTTAATTTAACATTTCAGTTTAAACGTTTCATATATATATATATATATATATATATATATATATATATATATATAGGGTATATATATATGTATATTTATTGTCAGCACGATTATTAATATTTTTGTGAAAGTAATCCAATCGAAGAAGTATTTATTCGAATTAATGTAATTACGATCGTTCAAATATATATATATATAATTATTATTATTTTTATATTTACGAATTTAGGATATATAAAGGAAATAATGAAAATATTGAAAATATTGTTAGTTTCGTTCTAATGAGAAAAATCGATTTTTCATGGTAAAAAATTCTCTATATTCTTTCTTCTTGAACGTAACTCTTCCAATGTCTGTCTTTCCCTTGGCGTAACAACGCACTTTGAAGAGCAAACCGAGGGTCCTTTGATCCTTTGAACCTTTCTATCGATCCAACGCTTATTTCCATTCGCCGAGACGCGTTACGCCCATGCACGTGAGCCAGGAGAAAGAAATCGACGGAAAAGGGAAGGAAACGAAGGAGACAGAAAAAGACAGAGGGACAGAGAGACAGAAAGAGAGAGAGAGAGAGAGAAAGAGAGAAAGGGAGAGGGAGAAAGAGAGAGATAGATAGGCAGACAGAAAGAGATGGAAGAGAGACAGACAGAGAGAGAGACACAGAGAGAAAGAGAGAGAATGAGAGTGAGAGGGAAAATAAAAGGAAAAAAGATGTAAAAGATTTCTTATCGAATTCTTATCGAAAACGATTGGTACCGCTTGATCTCTCGTACCCTTTATTTTCTTTTTTTTTTCTTTTATATATATATATATATATATATATATATATATATATATATATATATATGTATTCTCTTCTTCCTTTTTCTCTATACAATATTTCGATTTTCGTTTTAGTAAAAAATATGAAAGTTATCGGAAATAGATACAGAAAAAAAAGAAAAAAGATTTTTCCAGCCCGCTTCCTTCTTACAAAAAAAAAAAAGAAAAGAAAAAAAGAAAAAGAAGAAAAAGAAAAGGAAAAAAAAATCATCGAAATTTCACTCATAGCACATATTTTTTTATATATGTATTATATATATATATATATATATATATATATATATATATATATATATATATATATATATATATATATAGCAATCGTGTATATTTGTCGAGTTTAGAAGTACATACATACATACATACATACGTACATACGTACGTACGTACATACGTACGTACATATATACATACATATATACATAGGATACGTTCGACGTTATCGATCGTTTCTTTTTTACCCCCTCGTTAAAATTTTCGTTCGGCTTTGCTTGTTAAAAATTTTAGTCGATGAAAGCTTTGAAAAAAAAAAAGTGAATTTCTTCTACTTTATTTATTTTTTTTCCTTTTTTTTTTTTCCATTTTCATTTTTGTTCCTCTTTTTATTTTTTTTCCCAAGCTACTTTCTCTCCGTTTGTTTGTTTCTTTTCTTTTCTTTTCTTTTCTTTTCCTTTTTCTTCCTTCGACATACGATTAAATAAATGTTTATATATATATATATTTTTTTTTTTGATTTATAGTTTTATTTGGGTATATGTTTTGTTTTTTTTTCTCCCGTCTTTTTTTTTTTTGATGCGTTCGTTCATTCGTTCACGCGAAAAAAGCCATACATTCGGTCTTACAATTAGTTTTCTTTCGTTTTTTTTTTTTCTTCCTTTTATCTCTGTCCCTGTCGAAACTGAAACGTGAAGGAAAGTAACGTTCGCAATATGGGATTTTTTAAAGGAGTTTTCTACAGCTCGCTCGGGGAATAAACGAGGTCCGGGTACTCTTGAAACTCGTTACAACTTTGAGCCTGCCCGGTTAATTTGCTCGCTCGTTCTGATTCCAAAGCATTCTTTTCCTTGTTTCTCCTTGTATTCTTCCTCTCTCTCTCTCTCTCTCTCTCTCCCTCTCTCTTTCTCTCTGTCTCTCTGTCTCTCTCTCTCTTACTTTGTCCAGGTGGTGAACAACATAAAACTTTAGAACGTTTAATTAATATGCGATTGTTTGCTACTTTCTCTCTCTCTCTCTCTCTCTCTCCTTTTCTTTTCCTTTTCCTATTTTTTCTTTGTTTTTTTTTTCTTTTTTTTTTTCCGATAAAATTGTCCATCTCTCTCAAATTTCCTTTTTACCTTTATTTATTTCTTTATCTTCTATTTTATTTCTTTGTTTTGTTTTTTTTTTCTTTTTTTTTTTTCTTTTTTTTTTCGTTTTTTTTTTACCCCTTCTCAATATAAATTCGTCCAAGAAATTAATTCTCCTTTTTCTTTTCCGATCGAAATGAAAGGTGTTCATTTTCTTTTCTCGTATTTTTTTTGTCCTTTTGTTTTGTTTTGGTTTTTTTTTTTTTTTTTAATTCCTCCTCTTTTTTTTCCTTCGTAAACTTCATCCGAGAAATTAATTTTATCAAATTACGTGTGGACATTGGCAAATTTTTTTCTAAGAGAATAACACGAGAAAGTTAAATGTTATTTCTAGATCATAGCCACCATGGTTATTGTCATCTTTCTCTCTCTCTCTCTCTCTCTCTCTCTCTCTCTCTTCTATCTTTTCTTTAGATCCTTCGTTTGGCCATAGTTTGCTTTACAAATTAGTTTTTTCTCTTAATGAAATTCCACAGTGAGGAGAAAACCGACCGTGTCCAAGTGAATTTATTCTAACTTCAAACATTGGAGCTAATGCAAAATAGTGCATTAACTTTTCAAAAGCATTCTTGATTAATAAAGAAGAGAAACGAAAAAAGAAAGGAGAATGAAAAGAAAAAAAAAAGAAAAAAATTTGAAAACTGACTATTTCTCCGAGTTAAGAAAGTTTTGTTATTTATAATAATGGGCGGTTTTCTGTTTCTTTTTTTTTTTTTGTTTTTTCTTTTTTCGTTTTTTTTTCTTTTTTTTTTTTTTTAAGAATGAAAAGTAACAAAAGAAAAAAGAAGAAGAAGAAGAAGAAGAAGAAGAACAAGAGAGAGAGGAAAAACTTTTCGATCCTATTTTATATTTATTAATACAAATATAATATTTTTTTTTAAAAGAATTTTTTAATAAATCGTTTCTATAATATTGTCTTTAAGGATCCAACAATTTTAAATTCATTAATGACGAACTATGCCCTATTGACCTATATAAATTCTTAAAAAAAAAAAAAAAGAAAAAATAGAAAATAAAAATACTATCGGCCGACTGACCTTTATGTATAAATCGCTTGAAGAAAATGGAAAAGAAAGAGAAAATAGAAAGGACAGAAAAACAAAGAAAAAAACTTGACACACTGGTGAGACGTCGAAAAAGAATAAAAAGAAAATAGAAAAAAATAATAATAAAAAATTATCATCGGCTTTCTATACAATTCGTATTATTCGATATATACTAAATGTATACCCGAAGAAACCCCATTGCATATTTTCTTACTTTTCGTAGAGAAAAATTTATTCCAAATTTCTTTTTCTTTTGTTTTTTGCTTTATATATATATGTATTTTTTTTTATTTGATATATACATATAGGGTGTAAACGTGTATTCTTTCGAACTGATTTCAAACTGATTAAATTCGATCGTGGAAACTTTCGTATATTTCTCTCTCTCTCTCTCTTTCTCTTTTTCTTTCTTTCTTTTTTTTGAATTTAAAAAAAAATTTTGAATTTAAAAGAAAAAAGAATATCACACTTTATAAAAAAGTGTTACATTCAATACCGATCATTTGACAAATACGCGAATAGAATTGTATATAATATATTTTTTACATGCAATCTAGAGTATGAGAATACCTAAATTTTTTAGGTTTTTAGAAACTACAATGTGTCCTGTAAACGATATAATTTTTGGAATAATAATTCTTTTTTCTTTTTTTTTTCTTCTTCTTCTTTCTTTTTCTTCTTTCGTTTCTCTTTCTCGAGTCGATCATTTTACGTGTAATAACAATTGAATCGCATCTACGTTATGTATAATATAATTATATTAAGTATAGTTGTGTTATTTCAGACAAAAGGTGTAGTAGCATCGAAATGTAAAATAATTGTCTAGTAGTCCTTTAAAATGCACATCTCGAAAAGTCAGTCCAAGTAATTGATAGAATTACACCGTTACGTTACGTGCTCAACAATGTTTGTTATATCTTTCTTTCTCTCTCTCTTTCTCTTTCTCTCTCTCTCTCTCTTTCTCTCTCTCTCACTCTTTTTCTCTCTTTCTCTTTGACTCCCTTTCGAACTCTTTATTCCAGACGAAAAACGTTTTAAACGCGTAACACGTAACACCGTCCGTGCAAAAGCTCGTTTGAAAATCGATTAGTCGTAGATACGTACATACGTACATACGTACATACATACATACATACATACATATATATATATATACATATATATTACATATGTACGGTGTTTTGTAGCTAATAAAAATGTCAGGTTAAATTAATTGCTCGTAAAGGCTGAAACAATAATCGTAAGGACACGACCTCATTTTTCGCGGGGGTCCTACTAGTAAGAATAACCATCTATATACATATATACATACATATATACACATATATATATATATATATGTATGTACATGTACATAGTGTTTAGAGCTCGAACGATAAGAAACGATTTAGCTTTTGGTAATATCGTATTTTAAAATGATCCTTCGAGATATCGCGTAGGATTTTCTTTGCCATGTGTTTTTTATCCTTCTTGTCCTATCTCCCTTTTTTCATCTTTATCTCTATATTTTCTTCCTTCCTTCCTTCCTTCCTTCCTTTCTTTCTTTCATTCTTTCTTTTTTTTTTTTTTTCATCTCTTTTTTTTTCTTTTTTCTTTTTTCTTTTTCGTGGCTATCAATGCGCCTATAGATTGTTTATCCTTTGTTTCATATTTCCTTTCAATATTTTACGTTCAAAGGTATAGGCAAAAAAAAAAAAGAGAGAGAGAACTACTTCGATGAAGTTTATCTAAAACCTCTCCCAACCCTCCCCAACCACCTCCCTCCCGCCCACACTGCATTGAGAATGAATTTTCATCTTTTCGTTTTCGCAGAAATACAAAGGAAAATAAAGAAAGAATATACATAAAGCTCTTACTATCAAAGCTATATTATAATATTAATATTATTGCGTTCGATGAAATAATAAAAGAATTGGCATGATGATCGTACGATCATTGTTATTACATTGAGATAATCGTTTTGTTGGTTTTCTTTTTTTTCTTTTCTTTTCCTTTTTTTTTTTTTCTTTTTTCCAAATGAATTCATTTCTATTCATTTTCTTTAAGAGCATATACACGTCTAAATCATATTATTTATTTATTTCGAACGAATTATTTCGTAGAATTTAATTATTATCATTTTGTCTTGTCGGTGAGATCTTTTTTTTTTCCTTTTTCCTTTTTTTACACTTTTTTTACGTACCTAATCCAAAGCGCACGCATAATATTTCGAATTGTCTCTAATGATAATAAGAAGTAAAAGAAAGAAAGAAAAATATTTATATATATTTAGATCGATTGGAATATCAAATTGATAGAAGTAAAGTAAGATTAAATGATATTGTAATGATCGTATTTAAATTTTGTTTGGAAAAATTCATCGTTATAAATTTTAATACGTTTTCCTTTTAACCATTAACGAGATACCATATCTTTCATAAGATAACGTTCGATTGATTCTGAACAATCGATTTCTCTCTCTCTCCCTGTCTCGAAAGAGAGAGAGAGAGAGAGAGAGAGAGAGAGAGAGAGAGAGAGATATATATACTTCAAAAGAAAAGCTGGAATTACATTGGACCATCGTCGTTTGCCTTCGAAACGTCGATCGGTGAGAATTAATCGTCCGTGGAGATAGAAGGAAAGAAAGATGGAACGAAAAAGAAAAAATTAAAAGAAAAGGAGAACAAGAAGAAGAAAAAAGAAAGAAAGAAAGAAAGAGAAGGTAGAATCGATTGGTAATGGCGAGCTCGTAATTATTTGAACGGAATAATTTTTAAAGATTTCTTTTTTTCCTTTTTTTTTTTTTTTTTTTTTTTTCTTTCTTCCTTTGTAAAATTCGACGATTCGTATTCATATATAAATATGTATATATTTATTTATTTATTTGTTTATTTTATTTCATATGAATTAATTGCAACGTAGTTATGAAACGTAGTATAGAAATTTGCGAAAATATGTGCTTTCTTTTTTTCTTTTTTTTTTTTTTTGTTTTTCTTTTTTCATATCAACAAAGATATCAATTCTATAGATCTTTATTATTTCTTCTTCTTTTCTATAATTCTTTATCACTATCAAATTTTATTGAATTAATTAATTAATTAATTACAATGCCATTATAAGATATGTTCTTTCTTTTTTTCGTTTCTTTTCTTTTCTTTTTTCTCTCTTTATTTATATATATATATATATATATATATATATATATATATATATATATATATATATATAAAAGGTGAAAATGTAGGATGTTCGACGATTCAAAGAACATTCGTTTTGGCTATGTGCCTTTTTTAATATGCCTCGGTCAGAGGAGAGAGAGAGAGAGAGAGAGAGAGAGAGAGAGAGAGAGAGAGAGAGAGAGCTTGAAGCACGTCGAGATTGCAATTTTCTCATCGAGAAAATAAAAAGAATGCTAACAATAATTCCCTCTCGTTGCTTTTCAAACGAGATTTAGCTCTCGCGTAGACTTTCCCTCAGAATTTCCGACTTCTTAATCTCGTCACCTTTCTGGCTATCCGCCCGTCCATTCGGTAATCTAATTTTCCACCTAAAAGGAAAAGGGTTTTAATCGTTTCTCGTCGTTGGACGAACAGAACAGAGGCTTCAATTATTCTTCTTCTTCTTCTTCTTCTTCTTCTACTACTTCTTTTCTTTTCTTTTTTCCTTTCTCTTTTTTTTGATATTTTCCTTTTTTCTTTTTTTTCTTTTCTTTTTTTTTTTTTTAATTAACGATTTTTAAAAACTATTCGCTTTTCTATTCTCAGTAATGATAATAATTTTTATTTTTAAACCGATCAATTTTTTTCCTGAGATTTTCTCAAATACAACGTACACGTATAATATATTTCTACATTTACGTCTTATTTTATATAGTGTGTACAAATATTTCTAAACATTCTAATAATAATAAATAAATAATTAAATAAATAAATAACTATTATAATAACAACTAAATAATAATAATAATAATAATAATAATAATAATGATAAGATTTTTATAAAAATTATTTTTACATGCATATGTGATTTTTAAGATCGCGTTATAAAATACACATATATTTAAATAATGTCTATAAGAACCAATAACAACATGGACTAGAGAAGAATATAAAATCTAATTAAAT
>NC_060967.1:1908027-1923027 GCF_910589235.1 Vespa crabro
AGTGCACCCCTATGATTATACCGCATTCCAAAACGTAATTGTTACAAATTCGATGCGATATAGTTGAATGATCCTTAACACATATTCCATTGTACACGTTTCATGTATATATATAAATATATAGAATATATATATATATATATATATATATATATATATATATATATATGTATAGAAACGAACAAATTATTTTATTACATATGTATATGCGTGTCCATGTTCTTCTTTTTTGTACATTTATTTTTTTATTTCCTCATTTCTTCTTTTTTTTCCTTTTCCTAACAAATTTTGAATTAATTCATTGATATCCAATTAAAAGTTCTTATTAGAAAATATATAAATAAATAAATAAATAAATAAATAAATATTTCATTTAAGTATTAAAACAACTCGTGAATTCGAACGCGACATATATAAATAAATATTTCAAATTATAATTTTATATGCTATACTATATAATTTTTATTTTGTATAAATAATATTTGACACATATACAAGTACACACACACACACTCACACACACACATATGTATATATATATATACACAGAACGATATAATAATTATAATATTACTAAAACATTTATAATAATAAATTCGATCAATTCGTAAATTAATTATATAGATATAAGTTTTGAAAGAACGAAAAGTCCTTCTGAAAGAGGAGAAAGAAAAAGGGTGTAGGTCGAAAGTGGGGGATGACTGTATACTACGAAGAGGTCCTTTCACCCCCTCGAAACAGTATTCTTCCTTGCACCCTTCTTCTATACCCTCCATGGTATTTCTACCCTCTTGGCGCAGCAATGTAACGTAAAGGAGCGCGTGCGCTATTCGAACGAGAGGACTATCATAGTGTTTGAGAGAGAAGGAAAGAGACACACATACAGAAAGAGAGAGAGAGAGAGAGAGAGAGAGAGAGAGAGGAGATCGACTGTTCGCGCCTAAAATCTTTCAGGGAAGTCGAGAAAGGTCGATCAGTCGCACGACGAACGTCGTGCTTAAACATTTTCCCCCGTTTCATTCGCTTCTTTACAAAATTATATTATTTTTTCTTTCATATATATATATATATATATAAATATCAAAAATAACATAAAAAAAACTCGTGTATCGCGAGTGATAATGATCGATAGATCGTAAGTGTGAAGATAAAATTATGGGACAATGATGTTTCGTTGAATCTAAATCAAATTATTGTTTCATCGTTTTCTTTTTTATCTTTTTATTATTATTATTATTATTTTTTTTTTTTTCTTTCCTTTTTTTTTTTTAAGAGAAAGATTGTGAAAGGTTAGAGGGATGATCGTTGCAAAGGGCTCAGCTGCCCTTCTTCTTCTTCTTAATATCATTCTGTGTCATCGATTGGAACACGTGGACGCTAAAAATGATAACCGTGAGTGATAATCAATAATCATGTCATTTATTTATTTTTTTTTTTTTTCATTCTAACAGAGATCTTCAGTTGACACTTTAATTAACATATTAATAATAATAATAATAATAATAATAATAATAATAATAATAATAATAATAATAATAATAATAATAATAATGATGATGATGATGAGAATAATGGTAATGATAATAAGAATGACTATGATAATAAAATGGGAATGTATGTATATATAAATTTCAAAGAGATCTCATATATTCTTTTAATATCTTTCTTGGTATTATAAAAAAATAAGGAGAGACATAAAAATATTTATTTATCTCTCTCTCTCTATCTATCTCTCTATCTCTCTCTCTCCCTCTCTCTCTCTCTCTCTCTCTTTATCTCTTTGATATTTTCATTAAAGGTGGATACACGTTGAACATTACGACATTAGCATTTCATAGGCGATAAAACATTTGATGAAACTAAGTAGTACAGTCACGATCACGTACTATGTTGTGATCTATTCAGAGTGAATTTACGATCTTCCTCGTAATACTTTAGCCGTAAACATTCCCAACATATTCCTAAAGGTAATCAAGCACACGTGTGCAAGTTCGTTGATGAGAGAACGTGAATTTGATAAAACATATTAAAACGATTCACGAAGTAACAAAATATTTACGATATTAATTCTGTATGTTCATTAACTATTAATATGGAATATATTGTTAATTCGATGATTTTTATTTCATTGATATTTAAATTTTAAACAAAAAAAAAAAAAAAAAAAAGAAAAAAAGAAAAAAATAAAAGAATTAGAGACAGAGAAAGAGGGACAGAGAGTGAGAGTATATAGAAAGAAATTTTTCCAAAAGTTTCTTCAATAGATACAAATCAATAACATTGTTTCTTTTATTCTAAATTATAATATATATATATATATATATATTATTATTAAAAAGAACTTTTTATATATATCTCTCTCTCACTCTCTCTTTTTTTTTTCTAATGTCTCTTTTCGATTCTGCTTTCTTTAGACGTAGAATTAGTAAGGAAAAAGAAAAAAAAAAGCAAAAAAAAAAGAAAAAAGAAAAAGCAAAAGAAGAAGAAAGAAGAAAGAAGTAGAAGAAGTATAAGAAGAAGAATAAGAAGAAGAATAAGAAGAAGAATGAGAAGAAGTAAGATACAGATAAAATCGATCGCGCGTCGTCTCGCGAAAGAAAACTTTCTTGGCGTGGAGCTCCTTCGAGTGCTTAGAGAAAAGTGCTCAGAACTTAATACGGTCGGTTGGCGCTCAGTCGAGCCATACTACGTACGAAGAGAGTAATATTGATCGACGAAGGGGGCTTACGTAGTCCTAAGAAAGAAAGAGCAGATAGATAGATAGATAGATAGATAGAGATAGAGATAGATATATATATATATATATATATATATATAGAGAGAGAGAGAGAGAGAGAGAGAGAGAGAAAGAGAGAGAGAAAGATAGAGAGAAAAAGGGAGGGTCACATCGAAGGGTGGCACGAACTGAGAGGGACTACTTGCTTGCCAGAAAGAGTGTATGTGTAAGAAAAAGAAAGAGAGAGGGAGAGAGAGAGATAGAGATAGAGATAGAGAGAGAGAGAGAGAGAGAGAGAGAGAGAGAGAGAGAGAGAGAGAGATAGAGATATAGAGGCAAACGAGTAAAAAGATTTCCCTCAAGGTTTTCCAACACGACTTTTTCGTCAAACTTTCGACTCTTCTTCTTTCGAAGATCTTCATTCAAAGCATACAAATTCAGGGAACGAGTATGTTTCTTTTTGAAAAAGTCAAGCCGATACAGATCTTATCTACTATCTCAGTTTGATGAAATTTTTCATCGTAGTATCAGTTCAAGATATAAAGTCTTGTCATAGCATAGGGAAAATCGAGATTGACTGGATTTCGTTTCGTTTCTTTTCTTGTTTTTTTTTCTTTTCTTTTTTTTTTTTTCTTTTTCTTTTTTTTCCTGTTTCTGTACTATTTTTATTCTTTTCCTTTTTCCCGTTCCGTATCCTACCATTTGTTTTTTCTTCCTTTTTTCTTTATTCACTTCTTTTTTTTTTTGTTTTGTTTTTTCTTTTTTTTTTTTTTTTTTTTTTTTATCGAAACAATCTCGTCGTCCACGTTATATAGTTAAGTATGTATATATCTTTTGCATGTATATATATATATATATATATATATATATATATATATACGTATTATGTATCGAAAATCGGTAAAAGAGTTTTGGCCTATATATAGGGAGTAAGTTAAAAAAGAAAGAAAAAAAAAAAAAAATAAAAAAAAACCCAGAAACAAAAAGAAAAGAAATAAAGAACGTAGGATTTTTTTCTTTTTTTTTTTTCTTTTCTTTTTTTTTAGGATCCAGGACAGCTGTGTTTTTTCACTAGAGTTTTTTCTCCGCTCTTTCGAAAAGCTATACCTTTAAACCCACCCACCAATCCTCCAGCCCACCTCTCCATCCCACCCGCATAGCTATCGTTACTACGAAATAAGAGGAAACTTTTCAATACACTTTTGTTCCTTGTCTTTTCCTCTTTTCGGTCCAGTCGTCGTTTTCTCTCTCTCTCTCTCTCTCTCTCTCTCTCTCTCTCTTTCTCTCTCTCTGTGTCTTTCTCTCTTTTTCTTATTCTTGTTCTTTTCTCGATCAGTCTTGTAACATGCTTTTTATCTTTCAATTGGTACCAAGGAACGCTTCGAAGAATTTTCGCATCGTGAAATCTTCGATCTTCAATCTTCTTGTTTCAATCTGTAAGATGCAACGTATTCCCTTCTTTTTTACAAGTTCGATCGAACGGAAAAATTAATTCTTTTTTTCTTCTTTTTTTTTTTCGTTCATTCTTTTTTTCCCTCCCCTCCTCCTCCTCCTCCCCCCCCCTTACAATACTTTCTTCCTTCTCCTTATAAAGGAGTAAAAAATAAAATAAAAATTCTTCGATTAAAAAAGTCGTGGATATCGTTGAAATAAAGGAGAACATTAAATTTCACGAATTCTTTTCACGGACGAATCTATTATCGTCTGTTCTGTTTTACGAAATTTTGTTCTTTCCTTCTTCTCGTTTTTTTTTTCTTTCTTTTTTTTTTTTTTTTTTTCTTTTGTTAAATCATCGACTTTCATTATGTATCCTAAGTTTCATAGAGTTTTTCATTTATCGAATTCAATACGCATATATATTGTCAATTTGCGAAACGTTTGACGTTACCTGTTGTTATGTCTTTTTTCGTTCATGTTTTTGTTTTCATTTTTTTTTTTTCTTTTTCTTTTTTTGTTCCTCTTTTCTCTCTCTCTCTCTCTCTCTCTCTCTCTTTCTCTCTTCTCGCAACACGTGCATACGAATAATTTTTCTTTTACACCCCTTTGTTATCTCATATGATCGTTTGTGAAAAAATTTCAGAAGAAACACTTCGGCTTATCTTTATTACAATGAAAAATCACTTTTAACACGCGAAAGTATCGTGAGCATATATATATATATATATATATATTTTAATTTTCTTTTTATACATTCTTTCTTTTGCAATTTTTTTTTCTTCTCTCTCTCTCTCTCTCTCTTTTTCCTTTTCAAAACCTGCAATTACATATTACTTTAATGATCTAAAGGAAAGATCTCTTTATATAGGTCATTGCCCATCTACATATTAATTAATGATGTTTTAAATTCGATCCAAAGGAAAAATAGTAGATTATCCTTCCCTCTCTCTCTCTCTCTCTCTCTCTCTCTCTCTCTCTCTCTCCTATCTCTATCTCTCTTTCTCTCTTATCTCGTTGAATTCAGTAGACCGGTATTAATCGTAGATGCACGAAGAGATCCAAGTAGAGATCCATTATCTCTCGACGATGTACGAATCAATCGATTATCAATCGATTATCAATCGATCGGATAATTTGACTCAGCCTGCCAACAAGCAAACTTAAACGTTAGGCATCGACGTCTGTTACACTTGAACGCATAGACAAATCGACGAATTTATTTCCGCCAGTGAGAATGTGACTAATTCGTAGGCTAATTTTGAGTTATTCTCTCTTTTCTCTCTCTCTCTCTCTCTCTCTCTCTTTTTCTTTTTCTCTTTAACTATTTTATTTCGTAGATCGTTTGTAAAAGATTACGTAGGAGTAAATAATATAGTTAGTCAAGTTTTTTCTTCTTTTTTTTTTTTTTTTCTTACATCGTTTTACTTTTAAATATCTAATTTATATAAATTAGATAATCGCGAGAATTAAAACATTAATTTGTAATCTTTGAATTGTACGAATTGTTTCAGTTTTTTATTTTATTTTTTCTTTTTTTGTCTTTTTTTTTTTTTTTTTTTTTTTTAATACAACGCAATATACACAACACAAGATAATTACGAGAGAAATATATATATATATATATATATATATATATATATATATATATATATATATATATATATATATATACATATATATACACGCGCACACATACATACTTACACATACACACATGTATACAAAGATATAAGATAATTACAAGTAAATGTGATACTTGTACTTATATGGAACGTAATATAAAATTTCATTTTTATAGAGAAAATATGAAGATATGTAAAAGTAAAAATTCATACTCAAATAAAAATTCATAGGAAGGAAAATTATAAAATTATAATATATTATTATTATTTTTATAAACTTCAAAATCTTGATTTAAAATCCAATATTGTATTTTTTTTTTTCATTCGTATTATTTCGTTTGTAACTATTATAGCTTTATTCTACAGATACTTACATCCAGTATATACATATATATATATATATATACTGGACTGTGTGGACACGAAAATACTCTCGTAAAATCTAATATCAACCAGTCTCTCTCTCTCCCTTTCTTTTTTTTTCCTTCTCTCTCTCTCTCTCTCTCTTTCTCTCTCATATTCGGTAACAGCATCGTTATTTGCCTATTGCGCGTTCTCGAATCTATTAAATAAATTTATCCGTGAGAACTTGAAAATCGTTTGATTTTTATTGGAATTTCAAACGTGCCACAGATGCAATATAGATATCGTACAATCGTAACGATATTATATAATCTAGAAAAACAAATTTTATATGTAAAAAAAAAAAAAAAAAAAAAAAAAAAAAAAAAAAAAAAAAAAAAAAAAAAAACGAGAGATAGACAAATATGATCGCTAACAAATCCACTAATATATATATATATATATATATATATATATATATATATATATAAGTCTATTAATTAATATCTTTAGAGTATAACTTCAAATATATCGGAAATAGCATTGGGATGCACTTTGGATATATGTATGCACGTTTCGTTTTATAAATATCGTATACATAGGTACATAAATCTGTACATACATATATAAATGCATATATAGATATACATAGAATATATATATATATATATGTATATAGGTATGTACGTTTGGAAACAACAGACGAGAACTAAGTAATTTTGCTGTCGGCAGTATACCGAAGTGCAAGGAGGATACGTAGAGACAAATATCCAAAGTTGCAAGCAGGGGTTCGTTCGTTCTACTCTTGTGTAGTATTATGGCTACCACGAACCACCCAATGCCTCATATTCCACCTAAATTGCACTGAAATGATGTTACCCAACATGAATGAAATGCATTCGTTCAATTGTTTTTCTCACTTTATACAGGAGACAGAGAAAGATAGATATAAATAGATTTGACTGAGAGAGAGAAAGAGAGAGAGAGAGAGAGAGAGAGAGAGAGAGTAATAATTTCATTCTAATTGAAACTCGTATGCCGAACAATTAATTCGTATGAATAAAAGAAAAATTAAATTTAAATATGAAATTAAATGAAATCATTTTTATTACAAAATATATAATGTATATATATAGATATATATGTATATATGAGTCGTTGATTTTGAAAGTGGGATACATTTTATGTTATTGTTAGATAAATTGATGGTTTATAATTTGAAAATGGCTTGAAAAATATCGATAAACAATAATACATTTATTTTGCATTTTCTTTTATTTATTTATTTATTTTTCTCTTTTTTTTTTTTTGTTATCTTATTTTCACATAAATTTATTATGCAATTAATAATGGTTATTCGTGGTAGATGAACAAAAAAAATATATAAAAAAAAAAGAAGTCCGTGATTTTTCTATACGCCAATTTAATTTTCAAAATCAACTCAACAATAAGTATAATCGTCGAAATAAATGACTATGTAATAAATGTATATCTATATTATTTAATTGTAAATTATAATTGTAATATATAATGATATATTTATTTGTGAATTGATTAAATATATAAATTTTAACGTTAATTTGTAATAATAATATTGGCTTTAATTTATACTTTTCGTAAAATGGATTTGGCCCATTTGGAAAAAGCCAATCAATTCTAAAAATTTGTTAATACTTTCAAAACGAATATAAGTAAATAATTTTTTTCTTTTTGATAATATTCGTTATCAAAAATTTTCTAAGAATATATATACATATAGTTTCTTTTTTTTTAATATTTTTTTTGTAATAAACAAAGTCTTACAAAATTTTTGTACAAATTGACTGCTGTACGAATATTTTTTATCCTCACTATATATATAATTTGAAAAATTTTTAATTGTTCCGTATAATCTCATAATTTTATTTTATATAATCTCCAAATTTTATCTTATCGTTTGTTTTCTTTTACATTTGTATTGATCCTTAACGTAAAAATGACTTTGCAATGGTAAACGACCTTGCAAAATATCACACGACATTGTTATAGATAAACGTACATACGTATGTTATTGTTTCGTTTACCTATACATACGCGTTTACGTGTTTATATCCTATGAGTAATTATTTCTAGAAATTCGTCCTTGTCAATAGAAGTCGAATGAAAAGTACAACAGAGCTCAGTCGTCTCTCGTCGTTCGTCGGAGTAAGATCGTGAAGAAAGTATTATTAATATTTTTCATATTTCTATCTTATACAAAATTTTCTAACGATTATTACAGAATTTTACATATTCATGTATGCATGTATTCGAGATTTATTACAAAAGTTTTTTTATTTAAATTGTAAAACTGAGCGTTCGGAAAAAAAATATATATATATCTGTGGACACATATATAAATTAATTATTTTATATATATATATAAATAATATTACGTAGTATACATACATATATATATATATATATATATATATATATATATGTATATATTATTTATTATATTGAAATCATACGAAATTATTTTTTGTTTCTTTTTCGGATTGTTCCAGATCAGATAAGCGATATTTGTAAAAGGAATTTCATGCAGGATCTCTATAGAAAAATAGACGGTGCAGTTTTAACGTCTAAACATGAAAGAGATCTCGATTGTGCCATCACATTTCAAACGCACAGCATCCTACAACGTTTCATGCTACGATTCGATCAACTTCAATTGGATTGTAACGATCATCTTTACATCTACGATGGCGCACATGCGGTTGGCAGTTACAAGGTAATATTTTAATAATGCCAATGCAATAATAATAATAAAAATAATAATAATAATAATAATAATAATAATAGTGATCGTTTCATACATGACGATCTAATTTATTACGTTTACGAGCACTACGATATTCGTCGAATTAAATGAGATTTTCAAAATGATTATGCGACATACATATATAATTTGCCGAATGAATTATTTTTATATTATAATAACTATGAATAAATCATACGTGTGATATCGATCGTGTATTTTTAAAAACATCTCTCTCTCTCTCTCTCTCTCTCTCTCTCTCTCTCTCTCTCTCTCTCTCTCTCTCTCTCTCTCTCTCTCTCTCTCTCTCTCTCTCTCTCTCTGTGTCTCTATCGTATATAATTATTTGATTAAAAAAAATTGTCGACATCGAAAAGTCGATAAATATTATCTCGATAATATATTTATAGATCGTTTTAAGAATTTATTTCTTTTTGGAATATTATTAAAAAGGATAGAAAAAAAAAAAAAAAATATCGACGAGACATTACAAAGCTAATCGAAATTTTTCGTTCGAATTATATTTTTCGGAAATAGGCAAAATAAAGATCCGTCAATCTTAATTCAATAATAAAAATTAGATCAAGATATTATTATTTAGAATGATTAAAATCATCGTATAGTATAAAATATTATTGTTAGGTAAAATTATTCTATTTGGTTTTTACTTTTTTTTTTTTTTTTTAGATCTCCTTTTATTCTAACAAATCATCTAACTCGTTATCGATTTGGTTATATATTTTAAACTATTTTCGATACATACACACATATACACACATATATATATATATATATATAAAATATTTTTTCTCAGCTCATCAATTGAACTTCGATCCAGGAAGCCATACGAATTTTTGCGATACTTGTGATGATTAATGAGCCAGGAAGCATCTCGTATTTTTTGATTTCGATCGACGTGTTCCCTAGACACGTAATTACCGTAATCGATCAAACACCCCCTGTTCTTCTCTCTCCCTCCCTCCCTCCCTCACCTTCTCTTATACTAATTGCAAAAGGAACGACGTTATTATTTTTTTGTCATTATTCTTTATACACACATTATACACACACACACACACACACACACATATATATATATATCTTAAAAAATGCGATATTAATAAATAATAGTAATAATTATAATAATAATAATAATATAAGGATATATTGTAATGACGAAGATATTACGTAAAATTTATCTTTGATGGTAAGAAGGAGGATTAGGGTGTGTTACCTGGGAAAGGGGATTGAAGGGGAGAATGAAGGAAGGAGGATGAGAGGTGAAGGAGAGGGGGTAAGTTAAACTAGAGAAAGAAGGATGGATAGGACCGAAGAATTTACCCTTCGTATGGCCCAACGAGATTATATTTTAATGTATTCCAACATTATAAATTCCAAGCATGGCTTGGACCGGACAAGGATGGTGGAAACTTGCTCCATTAATCAAGATTCGTTTCTTAGCGTAAAATAGATAGAGCGAGAGAGATAGAAGGAGACAGAAAGTGTGTGTGTGCGAGAGAGAGAGAGAGAGAGAGAGAGAGAGAGAGAGAGTTTATTTTCGATACGACCTTTTTTTCCCACTCATCAATATCATCGGATCTATGTCACATTTTTTAAAAAATCTTTCTTTTATTATTATTACTTTTATAATCGAAGATAAATATTTTCTCATTTCTTAATTCTCATACTTTCTTTAATTTTTCTTTTTCTTCTTTATTATAAATATCAATCAAAATTGTCCCTTAAGAAATTATATAAAATAATAATAATAATAACAATATATTCTCGTTATTAAAAATATTCTCAATGTATTCAAAATTTTTTCCTTTTCTTTTTCTTTTTCCTCTCTCCTCTCTCTCTCTCTTTTTCTTTCTTCCTTTTCTTTCTCGTCTCACTTAATTACAATTTTTTTTATTTCCACGTTTAGATCGTACGTTTATAATATTTCTTACGAGCTATGTGCTATTTCTATTGCATTGTATATACATACATACAATATATATATAAATGTGTGTATGTATTTTGTGTGTGGTATGTGTGTGTGTGTGTGTGCGAAACTAGACGACGATGCAGTTGCAATTTCTCATGTAACTCGTGTAGTTGAAGAAAAACAAATAGTCCGAGGTACAATTAGCGAAATATCCGAGCAGGTTAAATTACTCTTTTCTCTTTTTTTGGCACGTAAAATTCTGTCCGCGGGTTTTGGTTGTTGGTATATATATATAACGTTAACGCGAATACAACAACAACAAATGTTTCTACGTTTCTACTTATCTCTCTGTCATTCGTAAAAGAAAAAGAAAGAAGGAAGGAAGGAAGGAAGAAATGAAAACAAGAAAAAAGTCAAAATAAAAAAGAGAGAGAGAGAGAGAGAGAGAGAGAAAGGAAGTGCGGACATACGGTATATAGCACGAAGAGCAATGTAATTTTGCATAATGGCGATTTAACTTTAATCTTTTTTATGGTCTACTTAATGGCCCGTTAAGCCTGCCTGCCTGCCTGCCTCCGTGCTTCGTCCTTTTATTTTTCTCTCTGTGAACATGCCAAAAAACCTCCCTCTTTTCGTCCTCATCTTCGTACCTTCATTTTTCTACTTTCACCCTCATCCTCTCCTCTTTCTCTTTCTCTCTCTCTCTTTCTCTCTCTCTCTCTCTCTTTCTCTGTTTCTTTTACTCCCTTGTACATATAAACAATATGTAGGCAGGCTTGTACACACGTATACACATACACGTGTTTAAACAATGACAAAGTTACACGGTTACAATCTCACTGGAGATTTAGCAGGAGAAAATTTGTTGATCTCGTATTATTCGATTTTTTTTCGATTTGAGGTGAAAAGTTTTCATCGGGGATGAAACATTTGGGGTAAAACCACACACGGGGACGGGTTTCTCACGGCTGGATGGTTGGATGGATGGATGGATGGATGGGTAGGTAGGTGGGGTGGATTAGGTGGATGGGTGGGTAGTTGGTTGGGTGTTAACGCGCGCGCACACATACGACGCGAGAGACACGACGTCGGTCCTTGGTAGTAGTGAAATCATGGCCGCAATCAAATTCACGTGCTCGAGTTGGAACTGTAACTTGATCGATGCCGTTCGAGAGATTGACTCATCGGTCGAGGAATGGCCGAGTGCCGGACAATCCATACTCGTCGATCGAGATTAATTACAGCATTCCTGCAGTCGATGAAATTCGAGAGCGTGAGCGTAAGCGTGAAAGAGAGAGAGAGAAAGAGAGAAAGAGAGAGAGAGAGAGAGAGAGAGAGATAGATAGAGAGAGAGAGAGAGAGAGAGAGAATGTGATTACATCGTTACACATTACAGACTTGCAATTAATTCATTTCTTTCTCTCTCTCTCTCTCTCTCTCTCTCTTTCACTTTCTCTCTTTCTCTCTCTTTTTCTTTTTTTCTCTTTTCTTCTTGTTCACTACGTCGTTCGAGATCTACAATGATAAAGACGTCGATATAATTCTCTCTGCAATCGATTTTCTAAATAACTCGTTGTTACAATCAATTAGAAGCTTTCCTTTAATCTGTCCTATCGATTTTAACTTTACTCGAGAAAGAGATAGAGGAATAGAGAGATAGAGAAAGAAAGAGAGAGAGAGAGAGAGAGAGAGTGAAGACAATTATTTTACTTTTCCCAATTAAAACGGCGTCTTCCCTTTTGGCTTTATTTTTCTTTTCTTATCTATTTCTTTTTCTCTTTCTTTGTCTTTTTTTTTTTTTTTCCTTCCCTTCTTACCTTTTTACATAGCACCGTTCCAAATTTTTATCACGAGTCTCTCTCTGTCCTCCTTCGTCGAGTATTACTTTCTTATCTCTTTTTCTTTTTTTTTCTTTTCTTTTTTTTTTTTTTGCTTTCCTCCCCCATCACCCCCTCCCCCACCCACCCACCCACCCACCATCCCCCGGTCTCCTTTATATATATTTTTTCTCCCTCTCGTCTCTTCCCTTCTCTTTCTCCTTTTATTCTTTTCCTGCTGCTTCTTTTCCTTTTTCATTCCCTATCCAAATTAATTATTCAAATAGTTCGAAGAAAGTTACATTTTATTATTCTCCGCGGTAGTAGAAGGAGTGACGCGCAAAAATTACGCGGAGAAATACGATCGAGCAAGTTGTCGCATGCTAGCGAAAGAAAAGAGAACAGACAAGAAAAGAGAGAGAGAGAGAGAGAGAGAGAGAGAGAGAGAGTGAGAGAGAGTGAGAGAGAGTGAGTAAGAGAGGAAAGAGGAAGATAGAATATTGTCCACAACTTTCTTCGTGTCTTTCCTCCTCGTCATTCCACTTGCTTCCGAGCGTTTCCCCAACTTCTTGAATTAAACTTTACCGTAGAAGTTTCGAAGATGTGGTGAGTGCGTCTGTGAGTTAAAGTGACTAAGAGAAAGAGAGAGAGAGAGAGAGAGAGAGAGAGACAGAGAAAGAGATAAAGGGTAAGAGAAATAGAGATAGAGATAGAGAATGAGTGAGTGAGCGAGTGAGTGAATGAATGAATGAGTGAGTGAGAGAGAAAGAGAGAGAGAGAGAGAGAGAGAGAGAGAGAGTGTGAGAAGATTGGTGTCATCGTGTAGTACGAAACATGCCTCGTCGAACGTTGTTGGTGCTTACATCGTATACACCATTCGTAGAAGTTGTAACAACACTGTAGCAACGTGCTATTACTTAAGCCAGCTAGCTCGAGTAATTGAATCAGATACTCGCGAGTGAACTCGCGTCTAGGGGTTTGTTCGTTATCTGCCTATTAAGGACGCACAGCTATCCGTTTGCTTGGTGGTGTTAGGTCGATTAATAAATTAGTACGTATGTATTTATTTACTTTACTTTACTATACCGGTATTGTACTGTACTATATACTATTATATATACTGTACTTTAGCTGATTAATTATTTTGACTTTGTGCTTGGATGTTGATTAACTTAGCACTTGTTGTAGGAAATAGTTTTGTTTTTTTTTTTTTTTTTTTTTTTTTTTATGTAAATACATACGTATGTACTATTTTTAAAAGAATTTAATAATGATCCGTACAAAAAGAGATTAATTATAATTAGATCTTTGATAAGCATTTTCGTGAGATTTTTTGATTTCTATTTTCATTTGGATTAATTTTATTATTACTTTTTTCTTTTTCTTCTTTCTGGTTCTTTTTTTTGTTCGTTTGTTTGTTCGATATTAAATAGATAAAAACGTGTAAGGTGTGATTTAAAAAAGGGATTTTTTATATAGAAGGTTAATTTTTTGTTTTAACGATTTTATCAGATTTCATTGAAATTCATTTAAATAAGATTATTTTTAGATACACACACACACACATATATATATATTTTTTTTTCTTTCTGATCATATCTTAACTAATAAAAAAAAAAAAAAATAGAAAATTTCCTCTATCTAAAATAATTTAAAAAGATTGAAGAGTGAAAATCAATTGAAAATGGATATATGATTTTCAATAATCGTCATTATTGTACTAACATTTTTAACATAGCAATATAACCTAACTATATAACCGATAAATTTTCTACGATCAAATGTACATACATACATACATACATACATACATACATACATACATACATACATACATACATATATATATATATATATATATATATATATATATATATATATAAGAAATTGAAAATGTGGCTGCAGATGTAAAAGAGAGGTCGAAATATTACGAAGCTAGGGAGTAAAGGTTGAACTACCAGTACCCACACCACCCAGCACTACGACTAGCAGCAATAGCAACATAAGCAGTAATACCAATAGCAGTAGCAGTAGCAATAGCAATAGCAGTAGCAGTAGTAGAGTAGCATCTATTTTGTCGGTAACGGGAAATGATAACGACGACTTAAACTTCCTTACGTTGCGATATCGCACCTGGAGAATTTGTGCAGAGCGCTTACCGCGAAGGAATTTCGCAAGTTCCGTAGAACCTGCAAGAGCAGTCTGCAAGCTGCTGCTGCCACTGCTGCTACGAAGATGGCAAAGAAGGAAGATCTAGACTTTATATACATATATTATGTGTATATAATATATATATATATGTGTATATATATATATATATGTATGTATGTATGTATGTACGTATATGTATTCGTATG
>NC_060967.1:1928027-1930527 GCF_910589235.1 Vespa crabro
TTTTTCCCTTTTCACCCTACAATCCTCGTCTTTATGGGCCATCAGCTCGATATCGATCGATCCTTTATCGCGATACCCTACTTTCTTTTTCATTCATTCATTCATTTTTTCTTTCTCTCTCTCTCTCTCTCTCTTTCTTTTTTATTTTTTATCTTTTTCTGTTTTTTTTTTTTTACTTTATTTCATTTCTTTTTTATTTTATTTTATTTTATTTTATTTTATTTTATTTTCAAAAGGCTCCCTTGATAATCCAAAACCGAAGTAGTTCCTTTTAGTTTCTCGATTCTCTTTTCTCTTTCGCTTTTCCCTTCCTTTTTTTTCCCCCCCATTTTCTTTATTCTTTTACTCTCATTTATTAACTTAATTCTCGAAAAAAGATATCGGACCGACCACCATTCATCTATCATATTATTGATTATCTACGAATTTTAATTACGAGATTTAATTATCCTCCCTATGTGCCCTATTATTTTCAAGGATTTTTAACATACGTGATTATTTCACATTGTTCAATCATGTTCGATTTTAAATGCGTAAAATGTCATGGCCTACATTAAAATAATAGTAATTAATTTTGCAATTTCAACCTAGATTTGTTTGAAACACGCTTTATCAATTACATATATACATACATGTTTATCTTTCCATTTCTCTCTCTCTCTCTCTCATTATTTATTTCTCATTGTCGACAACGTTCATTGACATAATGTTTGCTCATTTCCATAATAAATCATAAAGGAATTGTTAAAGAAATTTTTTACATTAATTATTGATAATAGATCATTGATAAAATTTCATTATATAAATAGAAAGGAATAAAAAAGAAAGAAAAAAAAAAAAAAAAAAAAAAACTACATTTTTATAAGTAATACGTGCGTTCACATTGTATTTTGAAAGATTTATTTTACTTTATTCTTTTTTCCAGAGGAAAAAGTTGGCCTTTATCCTTTTTATTGTCACCTTTGGTGAGAGAGAGAAAGAGAGAGAAAGAGACAAAAAGAGAGAGAGAAAGAGAGACAGACAGACAGAGAGAGAGAGAGAGAGAGAGAGAGAGAAAGAGAGTGCCTGTAAATTCAGTTTCTAGAGCTCTTTGCTGGCCTACATAGCCATTAAGTAGTACTTCACGTATATCTTGCAGGTTCGAGAGAAACGATATAAGGGTTGAAGAATAAGATGAAAAGAGAGAGACAGAGAGAGAGAGAGAGAGGGAGAGAGGAAAGGAGGGAGGGAGAGGGCGAATGGGTAGGAAGTATCATACACAAGGAACGTGCCCTATGCCTGCCTTGCTTGCTTGCTTGCTTGCTTGCTTGCTTGCTTGCTTGCTTGCTTGCTTGCTTGCTTGCTTGCTTAGTTTCTTGCCTGCTTGGTTTCTTGCTTCCTTGCTTTCTTGCTTGCTTGCTTGCTTGCTTGCTTGCTTGCTTTCTTGCTTGCTTGCTTTCTTGCCTATCCATATCGTAGACCCCTCTTTATATGGCCTCTTACGTTGACGATAAATCGGTGATATTAAGTTCCCTATAAGATACTTAAGTAATCGGAAATATTTTATGATCTTGATTTGTTTTAAGATGAAATATTATATATACAGGTATTTGTTTCTTTTTTTCCTCTCTCTCTCTCTCTCTCTCTCTCTCTCTCTCTCTCTCTCTCTTTCTTCTTTTTGCTTTTGTTTAATAAGAAATTATTAAACGTTAATGTCTCTGATTCTAATTTAATTTAATTTTCATCTATTTATTGTTTGATTTTATTTCGTAGATGAAAATGTATTTGAAATGTATTTGACAAAAGTTTCTTTGAAAAATAATGAAAGAAGAATAAACAACAACAACAACAACAACAACAACAACAACAACAACAACAACAACAACAACAACAACAACAACAACAAAAAGAAAAAGAAAAAGAAAAAGAAAAAGAAAAAATGAAAGAAAAGAAAAGAATTGGATTTAAATGTTTCGTTTAAAAAAGAAACGATCATTCGATTAAGTCATCCTCGTTGAAATTATTATTTCTTAATGTTCTTTATCATGATATTGATTATATTCCGATGGATTTTATTTTTCATTTCTATTATTATAACGTTCGATAAATAATAATAATAATAATAATAATAATAATAATAATAATAATAATAATAATAATAATTCGGAGAGATTTAATCGTTGGATATGATTAATTTTGTCTTCCTTTCTTTTCTTTCCTTTTCACTTTTTTTCTTTCTTTACTTTTCACTTTTTTTCTTTCTTTACTTTTCACTTTTTTCTTTTTTCCTATTTTCCTCCTTTCTTTCGATCGAAGGTATTCATCGAGTATTTTGAAGAGGGGGGAAAAAAAAGTAATGCAACTCGAGAGTATGCATTAGCTTAAGAATGACTTTTCTAAAAGTTAAAAGAAAGTCGATCTATCCATAATTCATGGTTGTCTTGGCGATAAACTAAACTCCTGATACTAATTTTCCCTTTGCTCTGCTAGGAAACGTCGGTCGGGTTTCATAGGGCGTAGA
>NC_060967.1:1950527-1963027 GCF_910589235.1 Vespa crabro
GAAAGAGAGAAAGAGAGAAAGAGAGAGAGAGAGAGAGAGTGTGTGTGTGAGTGAGTGAGCGAGTGGAAAGAGAAGGAGAAAGGGATGAAAGAAAAGGAGAGAGAATAGAGAAAGTTGCTGTGTCGTCGTCCTCCGATTTAATGGAGCGAACTAGACTTGATAACGTTTAGAACGTAGCAAGATTTATTAGAGTTTTGCGTCTAGGCGACGAGTGTAAACTTTAGAAAAGGGTCCTCGAACCTATGAAATCGTAGACCCTTCTTCGTTAAAAACAGAGAGGGAGAGAGAGGGAAAGAGAGAGAGAGCGAATAAGAAAGACAGAGTAAGAGAATCAGAGAGAGAGAGAGAGAGAAAGAGAGAGAGAGAGAGAGAAACAGAGAATGCTTGAATTATTCGTAGGACGGAAATTAAGGCCGGAGGGCGCTGTCTTTTAATCTACACGAAACGTTCCCTTCGGCATTCGAGACGGCTTGCTTCGGTCACGTCGTGCGTCTTTCTCTTTCGTCGTCTCCCTTCTAACTTTCAACCCCATTCGCTATCTCACCTTCTCTTTCTCTATATCCTCTTGTCTTTTCGAAATCGATCGAGCTCTCGAACGAGAGCTACGAATTCTCTCATGTTTCCTCGCAGGAAACAAATTGTTATTTCCATGTTTATTTTCTGTCTCTTTGTTTCACTCGCTCATTCACTCTTTTTTCTCTCTCACACTCTCCCTCTCTTTCTCTTTTTTTCTTTTTGATCCTCTTCTTTTGATTCTTTTTCTTTTTTTCTTTTCCTTTAATAATTTAATTTTTTTTTAGATAAATCCGTCGTGGATGGATATGAATCTAAAAATCTCTTTCATTTAATCCAACCGATTCCAGTCGGTATCACCAAAGCTATATACAGGTAGATATAATTGTCAATTTGCGCGTGTATATATATATATATATATATATATATATATATATATATCGAAATAATTCCGCATGCGGAAACGCTCGCACGCTCGTTCGCTCGCTCGCATCGATGCCTTCCGTTCGGACAATGCAATTATATTATGTAATTCGTTGTGTCGCACGGTATAATTAGCCAACTTCGAATTTGACTTTTCTTTTGCGAACGAGATATTATTTGTACGAGAGAGAGAGAGAGAGAGAGAGAGAGAGAGAGAGAGATATTTCAATTCTTTATGTTTCGTATAACATTTTCTCTCTCCTTTCCTTTCCTTTTTTTTTTCTTTTCTATATCTCTCTTTTTTCTTCTTTTTTCTTTTTTTCTTTTTTTTTTCTCTTTTTTCTCGTTTTTTTTTTTCTCGACTTTTTTGTCGTTTCATGCCAATAGAATATAATTGATTCTTAAAGGAAAAAAAAAAAAAAAAACAGAAAAAAAGAATAGAAACTTTTTCAAAAATTAATCATTTTATTTTTATTAATTATTTACATGTCTACGTAAGCCTATATAAGAAATTTATAAGAAGCGAAGTTTCTTCAAATATTGTCTAATAATTATAAAAATTTTTTCTTTTCTCTTCTTTTTTTTTTCTTTTCTCTTCTTTTTTTTTTTCTTTTTTATATTAGCATGATTAAAAACGAACGACTTTATTAACCAATGTCGTTGTTGCTATTTTGTGGAACGTAAAGGATTGAATGAAAAGTAATGTTTGGCCAATCGTATAAATATATTTGAGATTATAATTATTGTTAATAAAAACTTGGAATTCAAGGCCAAGAAAAAAAAATAAGAAAAAAAGAAAAGTAGTCAGAGAGAGAAAGAGAGAGAGAGAGAGAGAGAGAGAGAGAGAGAGAGAGAGAGAGAGAGAGAGAGTAATTTATTTCGTTTTCTCGATAGAAAATCAAGAATGAGAGTCGAAATGAAAATCTATTCGCAATGCGATAATGTAGGTCGTTTGACTTTCTCATAGCGATAATTACTTCGAAGTGAACGTAATTAGGACGTTTGTTTGAATGTAAAAGTGTTTTTAAAACTAATCGAGATTCACCGAACGTACTACCGCGAAAGTTCAGAGCCATTGTCCTTCTCGATGAGAACGCAAACTAGTTTCACCGAACAGTCGGCACGTTTCTCTCTCTCTCTCTCTCTCTCTCTCTCTCTCTCTCTCTCTCTCTCTCTCTCTCTCTCTCTCTCTCTTCTTAGCAATTTGACGTCCACTTTCACGAGTTTTTACTTCCGAAACAAATAGAAGAATAATTATTACTTGTCATTCGTATCCTTCGAATCGTTTCGTTTTGTATGTTAAATTTTATAATTAATTTTTTCTCGTTTTTTCTTTCCTTTTTCTTTTTTTTTTCTTTTTCTTCCTTCAATGTCGAATTTTTCTAACTCTTTTGTAAATTAGAAGAATTTAATTAATTTCAACTAATTCTCGAATCGTGGAATAAAAGCTTTCGATTTTGATTGGTGCTTTCATCGTATGTATTATTTGTTATTGTTCTAATCATCTTGTTAGATATTTTATTCAAATATTTTTCTTTTTGAATTTTGGTATAACGAATGTTTTTTTTTCTTTTTTCCTTATAAATTTATCGAATAGAAAAATTGATTATAATCGTTCTTAATTTGGATCGTTATTATCGTAATCTATTATAGACGATTAGGTATTCGATAATTGTTTGATAATAAGCTTTCATGTTAATCAGGATTACGTTAATGTAATACGATTTAGACAAGACTTAGGAAAGACTTACTTTTCTATATTTAACTTATTAGAAATTCATCAGACTTATGTGCTTATTGACAAAGAAAATCATTCAAATTTAGTATATTGGCAATTATTAAAAGTTCATCTATTTTTTTATTTTAAATAAACAAAATAAAATTTAAATAATTGTTAAAATTACCTGTCAACGTAAATTAATAAAACTTTGTACGTTCTCATCATAATTACAGTTTTATTACGAAAGAAAAAAAAAAATAAATAAATAAAAAAGAAAAAATTCGATTGTAAAAATTAATTAACAAAAATTAATTTTATTTTAACGATATAGTTGCAATATTTATATAAATAAAGAATAAATTATACTTTAAAATGGTTTTTGAATCAAGTCTCTACGACTTTCCGTTCCGGAGATATTGCATTTGAAAGATTTTCATTCATTATTCGTACAGTACAGCTGTTCGTAGTAATAGTATAGTAGTAGTAATTCGGTCAGCTGAGATGCGTAAATTCTTGGAATTTATATAGGTTAGTGTGTCAGCGAGTTAATTTGAATGAAATTATATAGGTCAGTGTGTCAACGTAAATATCTCCGGAACTAAAAATCGTAGAGACTCGATTAAAATACCGTTTTAAAGGTCAGAATTTTATCTATTTTTTCAATCTATTGTTAATAATTAATCAAGAATTTGTTATAAACAATTTGTTATAAACAAATTCTTACGAACTAAAATTCATCTTATTCAGTCGAAAAGGAAATAAGAAAGATTCAGATTGCGTTTAATTTATAAAATTACGTAAATAAATAAAATTTTCAATAAACAAATTCCTTCCGTTTTTTTTTTTTTTTTTTTTTTTTTTTTTTTAATCGAAGAAAATTCTTTCTTTGCATTATCGATAGTCATATCTTTCATTTACATGAGAATATTATTCGTATTAAAAATTTAAAGGATAGAATATTCTTTTATTCTTTTAGCGATATTGTTAATTAATAATTAATTAACAATTTTTTATAAACAATTTATTATAAACTAATTCTTTCCATTAACTAAATTAATCTTATTTTGCCAAACATTCAAAGATTCAGATTGCGATCGATCTATATGATTAGGTAAATTAAGAAATTGTTAATAAACAAATTAATTTCTTATCGAAGGAACAGTTTTTCTTCCTTTTTTTTTTTTTGCTTTTTCTTTTCTTTTTTTTTCCATTAATAATAGCCATAAACGTGTAACACTTAGAAAACATATAGAAAAGGAAATTGTTATCGCATTTATTCAAAGCAAGCTTCTATGTTAGTGAAGTCAGTCACGCGAACGAGATTGTCTTGTCCGCAGTGTAAATCAAAGGCATCGACTTCTAATTGGCTACTCTCTAGCTCAACTCTCTTTCTAACCACAAACACTCTTTCAAATGCATCTCATTACCATTTCCAACCAACGATTTCGTAACCACGCCAATTTCAATGGCAAAGAGAACGAGAAAATGAAACGAATCGTTAAACGTAACGAGAATTCACTCCCAAAGCAAATAGTTGATACTATTTGTTTATTATCTTTTTTTCTTTCTTTCTTTCTTTCTTTCTTTCTTTCTTCTTCTTCTTCTTTTTTTTCTCCTTTATTCTCTTTTCCTCTATCATTTTTCATTCATCATTTTAATTATCAAATATTTCATATATATCTATATATATATATATATACATTAAACATCATGTATTGCTTCGTCATCCTTATGAAACAAGATTCTCGAAACTAATTGATGTTTATCGTGTCACGGTCATAATCATTATCAACTTCCATAAAATAACGTGATGCGGATATCACGTGTACTTTATCGAACTATACTATACTAAGTATTTATTTAGAGGCATATACATATATCAAATAATACATATTTCACTTTCATGTGTTAGGTGTATCAAGGAGTATATGGAAGTTGTTATATATATATATATATGTATATATAGGGTGAATCAATAATCATTTGCCAAGTGAAATAAAATATTATACTTCAGTAGTTATACTTAGTTGAAAGATTATACGATGAGATTCTTATCTTTAGCATGATATATATATATATATATATATATATATATATATATATATATATGTGTGTGTACGAAAGAAAAATAGATTTGATAATGATATTATTCGATAATAACGTTGAACGAATTATTAATATTTTTACCGACATTATTGATATTACAATCTATTATCGTTTCTCTTTCTCTCTCTCTCTCTCTCTCTCTCTCTCTACATTATATATCACTTTTAAATAAATAATATATATTATATTATGTCAGATAAATTATTTATTAATAATCACAAAATAATAATGTTCCTATTGGTAAATAATGATCGAGTCACCCTATAGATACGCGCACATATTTATTTATATGCTATATGTATTGGAATATATAGATACACATACATATATGCGCACATACATACAAAATACACATACACACACACACACACATATATATATATATGTACATGCACACATATATATATGTGTGTAATAGTGTGCTCATCGGTTCGACCGCCGTCCTTTAACAAAGTCGCAGATGTCTCGGTATCGTTGTGTACCTCTCTTTAGGGATTCGAAGCTCGTGGAGGTGCGCTCGATACGTGCTTATCCATCGTGTGGTTTCCCTCGGCAACGAGCAGCACGTTTCGCGGCGGACAGTTTCGTCGCGAAGCTTGAACGACGACGTCCTAGTGAAGGAGAATAAGAGAGACGAACCGAAGAGGAGAAGGAGTAGGAGTAGGAGGAGGAGGAGGAGGAAGGGGAGGAGGAGAAGGAGTAGGACCATTTACAGAGGTGGATACACCGGAGTCTTCTTCTCCAATCTGATGAAAGGACTACGAAGGCCAATGAGATCGTCGAAGATGTCACAAGAGAATACTAGATTTAATCTTAGCGAGTTAATGCTCGCCAGTTTCCTCTTATTCGTTGTCTTAAAGTATCCAACGATCGGAGCTATTGAGGTTAATAATATCGTGGTTGGCAACGTTGACAATGACATTAGCAAGGATTATTTTATTGGTCCGTGTTTGGTTAATACCAATCAAACTTGTCCCGACGAGGAGGTAACATTTTTTTTATACACTCGTGATAATCCATTTAAGGGACAGAGAATAATTGTCACAGATACGGATTCTAATCTTGACGTAATCAATTTCAATTCATCTAATCCAACGAAGATAATAGTTCATGGTTACAATTCCGATATGCTAATGAGCAGTCTGGTTGAAGTCAAGGATGAATATCTCAAGAAAGGAGAATATAATTTGATCGCAATTGATTGGCATAGATTAGCCGTTGGACCGTGTTATCCAATTGCAGTTTACAACGTACCTCATGTCGGTCAGTGTTTAGCACAATTGATAAGGAGACTTGAGTTTCACGGTGCTAAGGATCTACATGTCATTGGATTCAGTTTGGGAGCACACGTGCCGGCATTTTCCGCTAATTATCTTAAACCATATAAATTGGAGAGAATAACCGGATTAGATCCGGCCATGCCATTATTCGTTGCTGTTGATAATGACGAAAAGCTTGATTCTAACGACGCCAATTTCGTTGACGTTTATCATACCAACGCCTTTATACAAGGAAAACTCGAACCAAGCGGTCATATAGATTTTTATATGAATGGTGGTATTAATCAACCAGGATGTTGGGAAAATAAAAATCCATTTGGATGTAATCATCATCGATCGGCCGAATATTTCGCCGAGTCTATTAATTCTGAAATAGGTTTTTGGGGATGGCCCTGTTCTGGCTTTTTACAATATTTATTGGGTTTATGCCCGCCAAGATATCCGGCTGTTTTAGCTGGCGACAAAGTTGATAGAAAATACAAAGGATATCATCTGGTTAAAACTAAATCACAAAGCCCTTATGCCGAAGGAATGTTTGTAGTTAATCCCAAAGACGTACCATACATGATTAATCGTAAATCATTAACATAAGTATTATTATTATTATTATTATTATTATTATTATTATTATTATTATTATTATTATTATTATTATTATTATTATTATTATTATTATTGTTATTACATAAATTTCAAATTATAAATCTTTAAGTATTTTATTATAATACTTTAATATCAATTTTTCTGTTACAATTTGTTCAAATATTAACACATGTGAGAATTGTATCTTCTTTCTTTCTTTTTTTTTCTCTTTCTTTTACTTTTTCTTTTTTTTCTTTCTTTTCTTTCGATATACGAACGGTTATATAAACACAGTGAAAATTGATTTGTAGTCGTCATAATCATTGTCATCCTCATAATCATTGTCGTCGTCATCGTCATCGTCGTCATCGTCGTTATTATTAGAGAGAATAATCTAGTAAAAAATATTCCTCTTAAATTTTGTTCGTCGATCGAAGTGAACCTGGATTAAACGCATATATATATATATATATATATATATATATATATATATATATATATATATATAGTAGACATGTAAATGGTAAAAAGCATGAGTATATAAAACCATATATATTCGTATATACACACACACACACACATTTACATATATGTATATATATATATATAATATATATGTATACAAGATACGTTATATACTAAGATAAACGTTCGATATTCCGTTTAATATTCACGCGTGTGTAATAAATCGTAGAGTGCTGACCAGGATCGTTTTGTGTGTTTATCGTGAGTTTCTCTCTCTCTCTCTCTCTCTCTCTCTCTCTCTTTCTCTCTCTTTCTCTATCTTTCTCTCTCTCTCTCCTTCATTCATTCTCGTCGAGGGAGAAGAGTCGTTCCAATTGCAGCAATAGCAGCAGCAGGTCCATGTACATATATATATATACATATGTATGTGTGTATGTATTCGCGCTTGTGTGTGTGTATTTGTATGTGTATTTGTATGTGTATGCATCGTAGACACCTGGTAGTGCTAATCGATATACTGCTTCGACGAGCGTAATAGAACTAGGACGTGTATAACATACTCGCGAGTAAAATTCTTTATCGATCGTTCGTTTCACATCGAATGATAAAAGAACGTTACGATAACGTTCAAGATAAAAGAACATAGATAAATGATTAAAGGAGTTCGTTTGGATATTATTATTATTATTATTATTATTATTATTATTATTATTATTATTATTATTATTTATATTTAATTAATTAAAGTTTTACCTTCTTTATGTATTTTGATTAAAATGATTTTAATAGAGATATTTTATTAGTTCTCGTTATGTATATACATGTGTGTGTGTGTATATACATATATATATATATATATATATATATATATATATATATGTATTAGTATATACATAAATATATTTATGTCGTTATATTTAAAACGTTAGTAATAATTAATAATTGAATTAGAATTAAGTTGAATTAATTAAGATTATAGTTGAATTAATAGAGATAATTAAATACACGTACGTCGAAATAAATACTGAGATTATTTGAAATTTATTTTCTTTTTCTTTTTCTTTCTTTTCTGCTTTTTTCTTCTTCTTCTTCTTTCTTCTTCTTCTTCTTTTTATATTTCTTTTTCTTTTTTTACTTTCTTTTCTTTTCTTTTCTTTTTTTTTTTTTGACGATGTTACAGGATATCAAATGTGACAGTATTTTCTTTTTCTTTTTTTTCTCTTTTTTCTCTTTTATTATTCTATCGAAAGGAATTAGGATTCTTGCAAAGAGTAAAATGGCGCATCTCCAAGGTTAAATATATTAATCAAATTGCTAGCCACGTTTGGATTGTGTCCAAACAATTCGTTAGTAACCTAACGAGCATCTCGTTACTCGTCACTACGTGATGGTAAGGATGAGACGAATAAAAAAATAGAAAAAAAAAGGAAGGAAGAAAAAAAAATAGAGGAAAAAAGACAAAAAATCACAGAGAGAGAAAGAGAGAGAGAGAGAGAGAGAGAGAGAGAGAGAGAGAGAGAGCGTTTGAATACTGTCGAATAATCTCTCGAGAAAAATCAATCCTCGTAGCTTTAAAACCAAAGTCCGTTTCTCTCTCTCTCTCTCTCTCTCTCTCTCTCTCTCTCGAACGGAGCAACAGGTTGCACTTGATACTAATTTGCGATTGGTCTTTTAATTCGTGACCTTATATATTTCAGAGATTTAGAGAATTTTAGGGAACGTAATAAAAAATTAAGAAATAAAATAAAAAGGGATAGACGAAAAATAAGGGAAGAATTTTTCCCTTTTTTTCTCCGAACTTGTTATGATCTATGATTTATATTAATTAAGTTTCTTCATAAAATGATTATAATACAAATCATTTCAAAGATTGAATTTATATTAAAAAATATTATATACGAATGAATTTGATTTTTTCTTTGTTTTTTTTCCTTTCTTTTTTTTTTTCTTTAAAAGAAATTTTAATGTTAAAATACGAAATAATATCTTCTATAATAATTTCATTTTTATCTAAATTAATTTTCTTCATTTAATAATAATAATAATAATAATAATAATAATAATAATAATAATAATAATAATAATAATAATAATAATAATAATAATAGTCGTTGTCAATCTATGTTATAATTTTTGTTAGAATTTATATAACTTTACGTAAATATCTTCTTGTTGACTTTTAATAAATTTTTAAGTGCTAAGACTTTTGAAATAAGAAAACTTTTCTATAATAATACTTTTTTTTTGACGATCGACCTAATTAATTTTCTTTTTTATATAATAATAGTAATAATAATAATAATAATAATAATAATAATAATAATAATAATAATAATAATAATAATAATAATAATAATAATCGTTTTAAATACCATTTTCCATAAGACTATATCGCGATACAAGTTAGGACGATGTTAAAACTTGGAGGCAAATCTTTATTCTTGAAAGTGTTGCTGGAAGATCGTGAAGTGTCGGTCCAGGAATAAAGTTACGTTCGAAGTTTTCTCGTGTCAAGAGAACATTTACGTTAAAATGGGACACCAAAAGAAAGTTAAATATAAAGAAAGATAGAAAGAAAAAAAGAGAGAGAAAGAGAGAGGAAGAGAAAGAGATAGAGAGAATAATTTTGTACTTTGGAATTTAGCCAGAAGGTAGAAACGTAGAAAAGAAAAATAATCCTTGTATAACTGTAATGATAATTTTACTTTGAGATTTTATTAATATTTTGATAATCCTATTTATTCATTGCCGAAAGGTAATTAGACAGAAATCGAAAAACTTGAATAATAATATCACAATATTTAAATACATACATACATATATATATAATATTAATTTTTATTTAATATACTTATTCTATATATATATATGTATTTGATCGTGGAATAAGTTTCTTAAAAAATCTCGTAGAAACAATTCGCCCATATTTTAAAAATATTAATGACTATTACCCTAAGGCTTTATATTATACTTGATAAAAGTAAATATATTATGTAATATACCGTGTGGTTTTTGTTTTTTGTAAATTATCTAAGAAACGCGATTTTCTTCCGATAAACGCGTGCGGAATGCCTACGATATTCTCTCTCTCTCTCTCTCTCTTTATCTTGATAAATGGATAGCCTCAAGCTTATGGTTATACCAACGATAAGAGATTCTTGTGGAAATAGTAATTGGATGATAGATAGGTCTCAGTAGATAGCAGAGAGCCTATATTACACTAGGATTTATTATTTATTGGATAAACTTTATGATAGAGGTACCGAGCATAAAAGTTTCCTTTGCGGTCATTCAACTTATTGTTTTAGTAAGAAGAAATAAATTAAACATAAGTTTATTATTATTAAAACAAACAATATAACATTAAATATTCTTAAATATTTATATTAAATATTAATATTATCTACTTGTACTCGTTTCGATTAAGACGATAAATCGTTTTACTTAGATATAAATCTGATCGAATTGTATATTTTATTGGTCGAGATGAAAAGAAAGGAAAAAGAAAAAAGATCTATATTTAAGTATCCAATTAAAATTCGATTAGATTAAATTGATATAAATATTAATTCGTTCAATATGTCGTTTCGCTTTTATAATTAGATAACAAATAAAAAAAACAATTTTAATCTAAATATATTCGTGTGTTTAATTGATTAAGATTAGGAAAAAAAAAAAAAGAAAAAAAAATGAGAACTATTTATAAAATTAGTATACAAGTAGATCATGAGAATGATAAATTAATATAATTAATAGTAATAAAATGCAAATAATTAAATACGTATATTATCGGTATGGATATCAAATTTAGTTCAAATAATTTGTCAAAACGATGAATGCAAAAGTATTGATTTTTTAATTATTTATTTATTATTTAACAAATTAATTTTTTTCTTGATATTATTTATCTTTGAAAAAGTTTGCTCTTTAATATCTTAACAAATGAAACGATCGAAGTTAATTGGTATTATAGGATCGAACGATAAATAAATTTAGCAAGAGGAACAATAGGTGCACCGTGTTCGTTGAGAGCCTGACATAATCGATTATCATTATTGGCCGAAGTGTCGCGTTAGCTAGCTATGATCGTCGAATAACAATTATTCCATGTGCACCAATAGGCAACGCAGTGCGTAATTACGAATAAGCTCATTACCGGTCGTACACTCATTATCCGATTGTTCGTTGTACTATCGGCTTCTACTCTCTGTCGTTATAGGATTAAATTCGAGCTGGATCTATTTAGGAATACTAAATATGTTCCTACCTTTAATAATTATTTTTATATATATCTTTATTTAATATATATATATATATATATATATATATATATATATATATATGTATATATAAATATATATATGATATAATCAATAAATTATTTCAAGCAATATAATATATCACATTTATATATTTCGAATTTGAAACACGTAAATATTATATATATATATATAATATTTATAATATATATATATATAATATATATATATATATATATATATATATATATATACATATAGGATATTTCATTTAACTCGCTATGTTTAACTATATCGTAAAAGATTGAATCTATAAAAAAGCGAAAAAAAAATATATCTTTTTTCCCGACACATAAGCTCGAACTAAAATTAATATAATTATAATATAAATTTTAATCGTTTTGTTACTTTAATGATATATAGTTCTGTCCTTATTATGAAGTAAAAGAAAAAATTCGATTGTAAAAATTAATTAACAAAAATTAATTTTATTTTAACGATATCGTTGCAATATTTATATAAATAAAGAATAAATTATACTTTAAAATGGTTTTTGAATCAAGTCTCTACGACTTTCCGTTCCGGAGATATCGCATTTGAAAGATTTTCATTCATTATTCGTACGTTACAGCTGTTCGTAGTAATAGTATAGTAGTAGTAATTCAGTCAGCTGAGATGCGTAAATTCTTAGAATTTATATAGGTTAGTGTGTCAGCGAGTTAATTTGAATGAAATTATATAGGTCAGTGTGTCAACGTAAATCTCTTTCGTTTATATGGGAATAACTTTGAAACTAAAAGTCGTAGAGACTTGATTGAAGAATCATTTTAAAGGATAAAATATTCTTTATTTTTTTAACTTATTGTTAATAATTAATAAACAATTTGTTATAAACAATTTGTTATAAACAAATTCTTACGAACTAAATTCATCTTACTTAACGAAAAAGAACATTCAAATGGGATTTGATTTTTAATATTACATAAATTAATAAATTGTTAATAAACAAATTATTTATTTAACAAAAAAAAACAATTTTTCATTTATATAAGAATATATCTTCGGAATTAAAAGTCGTAGAGACTTGATTGAAGAATCAATTTAAAGGATAAAATATTCTTTATTTTTTTAACATATTGTTAATAATTAATA
>NC_060967.1:1968027-1978027 GCF_910589235.1 Vespa crabro
TCTCTCTCTGTCTCTGTCTCTCTCTTTTTCGATTCAACTTTATCGAAAAATTTAACCTCCTTTTAGCGAATTCATTCCACAAATGTATTTTTTTTCTCTTTTTACAGTGACATCTCCTCCGGCCAAAAGGACGAATGGTTTGTGTAGGTGAGTGAAAAGGATTAGTTATTAAAAAGAAAAAACGCAAAATTATCATCGCTTTAACTTTGGTAAAGCTGTATGTACGTATGTACGAGTAACAAGATCCTTTTTTTTGTTTTGTTTATTTCTCTTCTTTTTTTACCACCCCTAACCTCTACCTCCCATCCTCTAGACATTTTCTATATCTTTTTTTGAAACGTTTATAAAAAGTCGTCAATAAAAAGAATAAAAAAATAAACGAGAAAATAAAAATAAAAAACAAAAGGTAACAATCGTGTACATACGTATTATATAACAAATGTAACTCGAAATAGTCCTCTGTTCTCTCCTAAAATTACTTGATTATAAAGTTTTATTCGCTTTTCTAAATTTTCTGTTTGTTCTTTCTTCCTTCTTTTTTTTTTTTTTTTTTTTTTTTTTTTTTATAATTATCTTCCTCTTCGTTTAATTTTTCTTTTTTTTTTCTTTTTCCATTTTCAACGTCTAGAATCAACACAGAACGTTATTTGAGTATCTTGGGCACGTGTAAAACTTCGTGAAAATTAATTACGTTCAATATCACTATGACAAAAGGATAATTTTGAGATTGTTATAAAACTGTTTGTCAATTAAAAGTTGTTCCTCGATATTGAATGAATTGTCATTATTTCTTATGCCTTGTAAGGAAGAATAAAATGAAAGGAAAAAAAAAAAAAGAAAAGAAAAAAAAAGAAAAAAGAGAAGAAGAGGAAAAAAACGAAGAAACAAAAAACCAGAGAAATATACAAAAAAAAAAAAAGAAAGAAAAAGAAAACCAAAAAAAAAAACAGTTTCAATAACGATCGAATTTCAAGACATATACCTGTATATATTGTATATACATTATTATTATTATTATTATTATTATAATTATTTTTTCTTTTTTTCTTTTACAGAGGCAGACCTGGACCAGAGCCCGCAGGGTGAATAGGAGCGGTGGTGCCCACACCGTCTCCCCAATGAAAGATAAGAGAGGAATTAAAATAATTCATCTCTTAAGTCTTAATCGAACGTCGGTCGTTTATTAACGTCGTGGCATCGAGACGCAACACCAGTTATAATGAAGAATATTACCAGAATACAAGAAAGATTCGTAAGAGAGAGAGAGAGAAGAAAAAAAAAAGAAAGAAAGAGAAGGAAGAAGAAAAGAACGGGAAAATAAGGAAGAAGAAAGGAAGAATAAGAATAAGAATAAGAAAAAGAAAAAGAAAAAGTTTCGTCGTAAAAGTATTCCGATAAATTTCCAATGAGGATTCGTGTGTTCTTCACTTTCGATAATACATAATTTTTAAAACGAATCCTAAAATAGAAGGGATATATTTAAGGACGAAAAAAGAAAGAGAGAGAGAGAGAGAGAGAGAGGAATAGAAAGAAGGAAAATGATTGGTTTAAAAATTTTCTGGTGGCGTCGAACGTTATGCGTGTAAAAACACGTGATCGAGAAAACGATTGAAATGCAGTTAAATATCCGAATGACAGATGAGTCTGTCCGTCTATCTGTCTGTCTGTCTGTCTGTCTGTCTGTCAGTCTGTCTGTCTGTCTGTTTGTCTGTCTGTCTGTCTGTCTGTTTGTCTGTGTGAATACGTACGTGCGTGTATACGTACGTAAATGAGCGAGTGCATCTGACATGAGTATGTTCATGTGCGTGTTTCTGTACGCATGATATGCTCGAAATGACGAAATCCTAGACGCATATATGCGCTGTTCTTTTTTCTTTTTCTTCTTTCAAAACAAGATAGAGCAAGATGAGTATTACGTGCTAGAGAGAAAGAAACACGAGAAGAAAGAGAGAGAGAGAGAGAGAGAGAGGGAGAGAAAAAGAGAGAGAAATAAAGAATTCGATTGATACTGCTTGTGGTTATTGATTGTATGTGTATGGGTGGATGGATGGATGAAACGATTTTTCTTTTTATTTATTTATTTATTTCTCTCACTCTCTCTCTCTCTCTCTCTCTCTCTCTCTCTCTCTTTCTCTCTTTATTTGTTTTTTGTTCTTTTCTTTTTTCTTTCTTTTCTCTTTTTCTTGTCTTTCTTTTTTTCTTTCTTTCTTTTTTCTTTTTTTTTTATCTTTTTTTCGTTACTCCCTAGTCTAATCAAATAAGCACAGGTGTGTTTTCTCTATATCTATTTTGTGTGAAACAGTAGAGGAAAATGAAAGAGGCCATGTATTAGATTCGTACATAAATACATACATACATACGTATTGTACATATGTACACGAACGAGTATGAAACATACAGGGTGGGAGGGAGAAAGATAAGGGATGTAATCCTCTCCTTCACCTCCTCGTCCTCCTCTCCGCTATTTCCTTCTCCTCTTTCTTCTCTATGATGATGGTAGTGGTAGCGATTTTTCGCGAGAAACGTATTTTACACGTTACTGATATTTTCCCTTCGACATATATATATATATATATATATATATATATATATATATATATATGGGTGTGTGTGTATGTATGTACGTGTACGCGTTATACGTACGTGTATATATGTTCTATGAAAGAAAAGAAACGCAAGGGTAAACTCGTTGTTGTTTAGAAAATATATTACATATATATATGGTTTCATATCGGATTTTTCGTACTCTATGCTTACACTAGCCATGGATTCAAGAAAACATTGTTCGAACGAATCTTATTGCCGTGTTTTATCGTCGATTCTTTCGTCCGAGCCAACATAGACACTACTACTATTACTACTATTACTATTACTATTACTACTACTACTATTACTACTACTACTACTATTGCTATTACTACTACTGTGGATCTGTCGCTTATATTATATTATATTCGCGTAGGGAAGAAGGGAAAAAAAATAATAATAGATAGAATTAATTATAGTAGTGTTTGCGAAAGTATATATATACATACATACATACATACATACATACATTATATACATATACTTACACATACATAAATACGTACGTACATACACCTACGATTATATCTCTTTATATCTCTTTGTCAGATACATATACACATACAGTATACATATGTAATATACATACACGCATATCTCTCTCTCTCTCTCTCTCTCTCTCTCTCTCTCTCTTTTTCTCTTTCTATATGCATATCATAAAAATATATCATGTACATACATACATCATGTACAAGGGATATGATAGATAGATAGATTCGAACGAATTTATCTGCGAGTTTCTCGAACGAACCTATATTATGTATGTATGTATGTATGTATGTATATATCTGTCTGTGTATGTGTGTGTGAGAAAGGGAGGAAGAGAAAGAAAGAGGGAGAGAGAGAGAGAGAGAGAGAAAGAGAAGAGGAGGAGGAGGAGAAGGAGAAAGAGGAGGAGGAGGAATCATATCGACGATCGAGAGGTTTCGAAAATAGGGTGGAGTGGGTTGGGGTGGGGTGGGTTAAAGTGGGAGTGAAATGGTTGGGGGACGATAAATTTCGCGATAAATCGCACGCCAACGCGACACGTTCGTGTATTTACAACGCTGTTGCGACAGGGGGTGAACGAAAAGAAAAGAGAAAAAAAAAGAAAAGAGAGAGAAAGAGAGAGAAAGAGAGAGAGAGGGGAAAAAGAAATAATACGATTCGAGAAATGGACGGAGAAAAAATATAAAAGGCAAAAGCTCCAATAGTTGGCGTATAGATTATTATTATTATCGATTGGCATAGATATTAAACAATTTTTAATCGGGTCCGTTCTCGCATCTACACACTCAAAATCTCCCCACCCTTCCTCCCACCCTCCAATCTCCTCCTTAATATCCCCGGTTATTGTTTTTTCTTTCGCGTGTGAAAATACACTTTTATTGTTATCAATATTTTTATTATTATTATTATTATTATTATTATTATTGTTATCATTTAATAATAATAAAATAATAATCGAATTAATTTCGTGACAACGATCTATATTAAAGATTAAATTTATTATTGTTTTATTCGTTAATTGAAAGAATAATTGACAATTGGAATTTTCATTTATTATATATATATATATATATATATATGTATTTCTTTTTTCTCTCTTCTTTTTCCCTTTTCTTTTTTTGATTTTTTTTTGTCAACACAATGAAAAATCGTATGAAAACGACGAGTTAGATATAAATTCTACTTTCTATAAGAGATATAGAGATATATTACACGGTTTTTTTTTTTTTTTTTTTTTTTTTTTTTTTTTCTTTAATATAAATATTGTGTCGAGCTTTAGTTTATATTTTATTCTCTCGTAAAAACATAAAACTCTAAACACTGCCATATTCGGTGAGGACAATAAAGGATGGACCTCGTTCGATAACTATGAATGATATTGATGGGGAACCCCAATCTTCAACGAATACTCTTAGAAGATTCCCATTGTAGTTTTGTATGTGTGTGTGTGTGTGTGTGTGTGTGTTTTTTTTTTCTCCTTCTTTTTTTTTTCTTTCTTTCTTTCTTTCCTTCGTTTAGTTTTGTTTCTTTCAATTTCATTCTTTCATACTTTCTCTATTTTTCCTTTGAATTCATTTGGATTATTTCAACGATTAAAATAATTATTAATTTAGCGCGAATGTAAATTGCGAGATGTCTTTGTCATAATTCAGGCGTACTTGTTGTACTTGTAATATACTTGTATCTACCTACCACTAGCCGTTCAGCTTTGTGCCGTCTTCATAGATTACGAAAATTGCGATTAACGAAAAAAAAGAAAAAAAAAAAAAAAGCATATACATATGTAGAGAATATAAGTAGGGAAGAAAGATAGAGAAAGAGAGAGAGAGAGAGAGAGAGAGAGAAAGAGAGAGAGAGAGGGAGATAAGTAAGAATTCTAGATTATCGATCTTAGCAGGAAAATTCATATCACAGCGAACGACGAGATTATTTAAATAGATTCGATTTAATTCGATTCGTTCTCTTGAATCTCGTCATTTGCGATTAATAAATTATCGTTCATTTATTTTCCATGAATCGAGGAAGAAAATGAAAAGAAGGACGAATGGCGAACGGATAGACAGAATGATAAAGAATGAAAGAATGAAAGAGAGAGAGAGAGAGAGAGAGAGAGAGAGAGAGAGAGAGAGAGAGAGAGGGATTAAGAATGATTGAAGAATTAGCGAATAAGCGAGTTAATAAAATATGTATTCCGATAAAGTTTGAATTCGGACACACGGAAGCTAGCTAAAACTGCCATGATGATGATAATGATGATGATGATGATTATGACGATGATGATGATGATGATGATGATGATGATGATGATGATGATGATGATGATGATGATGATGATGATGATGATGATGATGATGATGAAGGGGAAGAAGAAAAAAGGAAGAAGAAGAAGAAGAAAAAGAAGAGAGAAGGAATAAGCAGGCAAGAAAATCGATATGATATTATTAATCGATCGAAATCAGAGCTCTCTATCAGAGAATAAACACCAAAGTGTGTTTTTCTTTTCTTGTTTGTTTCTTCCTTTCTTTTTCTTCCTCTTCCTCTTCTTCTTCTTCTTCTTCTTCTTCTTCTTCTTCTTCTTCTTCTTCTTCTTCTTCTTCCTCTTTTCTCTTTTTCTTTTCCAATGAAAAGAAAAAAGATTATACGAGACGAAGAAGGATGGAAATATTGATGGTGGGAAATCAATGAAATTGATAAGGATTAATAGAAAGAGAAAGCAAGAAAAAGAAAGAAAGAGAGAGAGAGAGAGAGAGAGAGTGAGAGAATGAGAGGGTCGATCTATAAGTTTGCGAGAATGAATCGACGATATAGAATAATGATAGATCAAATTTATGATTTTTTCTTTTCTTCTTTTTTCTGTTTTCTTTTTTTTTTTTCTTTTTGGTCTTCTTTTCTCCTTTTTTTTTTCTCTTTTCTTTTCCTTTGAAAAATTTCAATTCGTTCGTACGAGCGTTTTATATTAGAGAAGGAGAAAGCGAGAGGGAGAAAGAGAGAGAAATAAAAAGAGAGTAAGAGATAGAATGAGATATAGATTGTGAGAGAGAGTGAGAGAGAGAGTGATAGAGAGAGAGAGAGGGAAAATGAAAACATATCTTCGTCGTATCTTTGTCGAATTTCGAGCATATCGTTACGATCCATATCAATGAATTAGAATAAATTCTATATGTATACATCATTCGATTATATTATCTTATTTTTTTTTGTATTTTTCTTTCTTCTTTTTATTTTTTCGTTTTTGTTCTTTTTTTGTATTCTTTTTATTTTTTTATTTTATTATTTTTTTTTTTTTTTTTTTTTTTGTTATTATTGTTGAACAAACGAGAACGTTCATTTACGTGAACGCTCCGTTCGAACGATTGTATGATAATTTAAATTATATATATTGCACATATATACGTAAATACGTAAATACATGAATAGATGCATACACTCACGTTGTTTGTTTGCAACGTGTTATTATAATTATAATGTCAATGCTCTCGAACGTTAATTTCGAACGCTATGAAAACAAAGACGATGAAATCAAATGAATTTGTGAATTATATGTAGTTGTTAGATCGTTCGACGAGGTAATTTAACGCGTCGTTCAAATTGAACTTAGGAAAAATTGGTTGTCGCGATTAATAGATAACTTTGTTAAATGTTTAATGTCTAAACAGAATCGTTCAGTCTAATCTTTCTTCCGCTTAATGGATTTAGATGAGACATTGCGTAATTTAAAAAGCGTAATTCGAATTGATACATAAAAGGAACGATTTCGATTCGTATAACTTATCGATCGTTTGTTAATGGGAATCAAAGAGTATGTGTGTATGTGAGAGAGAAAGAGAGAGAGAGAGAGAGAGAGAGAGAGAGAGAGAGAGAGAGAGAGAGAGATAATAACGATTATTTATTAGAATTATAATATTTATCTCACTTATTTTCTTTCTTTCATATTTTTGTTCGTATCGATCGAGTCTCTTCAATTATCTTTTTATAAATTACCATCACTCGGTCGATAAATTACCGTCAATCGGTCAATAATTATCACGATAATTAGTCAAAGGATAATATTTGATGGAGTAAGAATTTATAAAAGTAATGAAAAGACAAAACGAATTATTTTCATTATCGTTTAATAATCTAATTGTATTTCAATCGTTTAAATAATATTTTTAATAACAAAATTATTTCAAGTGTCCCATATACGTAGGTCGATAAAGAAGAAATTCTCATTTCTTCTATTAGACCGAAATCGTTGATAATGCAGATTGCAGAGACTCGATGAAATATCCTTTTTTTTATCAATCGATAAAGAAGATCACTGCACTCGAAACAATCACGAAAGAAAATTAATATCACCAATAAAGCGATAGGATCTCTCACGAGATATTATATTTTCTATTATATTCTATTTGTGTGTTTGTGTTTTTATTTTTTCTTCTTTTTTGTCTCTCTTTTTCTTCATATTCTTCTTTTGCTTCTTATTATTATTTTAACAACAAAAAAAAAAAAGAAAAAAAAAAAAAAGAAAAGAAAAAAAAGTAGATAGAAAGAGAATTAAGTTCGATCTTTATGAGATATAATTGAGATCGAACTTTACGAGATATCCCCTTGAATCATCAATTTTGTTTGGATCGAGAAAAGACACGCTCGCGATTCACGTAATCGCTTTGTAATGGTCAGTTGTTGTCTATCCTATTTTACAAGCCATTTTTTTTTTTAGTTTTCTTTTATTTATTTCTTTTTTTGCTTTCATTTGAGATCTTTCTCAAGATCTCTCTCTCTCTCTCTCTCTCTCTCTCTCTCTCTCTCTCTCTCGACAGAAGCAAAAGAAGAAGAAGAAGAAGAAGAAGAAACGGATGTTAACTCCGTGAAAAGGCAGCTCGACCAGTTTCTCGTGAGACAGCCGTTCTCTTCGTCGTGAGAAGGTACGCGAGCGCGAGCAACAGCTACTAAAAGAGCCGAGACATTTTGATCGGAGAAATAGAAAGAATAAAAAGAAAGATATAAAAGAAAAATATAAAAAAGAAAGAAAGCAAGAAGGAAATAAACAAAATTAAAAATACAAACGAGATAGGAATGATAATAACGTGTAATTTATGATCAATTTAAAAAACGAACAGCTGATGTGACTCCCTTAGATTAGAAATAAGGCGACTTTGTTGGAGAAATTAATTGTACTATTAGATTGACGATTAATAATATAGAATTAACGTATGTATATTTTATTTACTTTTTTTTTTGTTTTCTTTTTCTTTTTTTCTTTTTCTTTTTTTCTTTTTTATTTAGACCAACGCTTTAATCGTACGATACAATTGCATCAAACGATTAGAGCATAACGATTGATTATAATAAATTAATATTCTTCGTAATGTGTCGATCGAGCATTCTCGTTTCTTTTTATTATATATTCTATATGATTGATTTTTAAACGTTTAATTGTTAAAAATCAAATTATAAATGTTTGTATTATATGGAATGATCGCGATTGGTCGGATGATTTATGAAATAATCGTGTGTGGCTCGATAAAAATGACGTCGAGCGTGACTCGACATGAATTTTATAAAATAAACGTCGGAGTTTAACTCGACGATCATTCGACTCGCTTTACTCGTCTTATTCGTAGACTCGTACATTGACTATAATATATATATATATATATATATATATATATATATATATATATATATATATATATGTATATATATATATATAATTATTCCGTAGAAGCATATTATTTCTTTTTTTTTTTTTTTTGATTCACTCATTTTCATTTCAATTATTAATCGTCGATCGTCAATCGTCAATTAGACATTGATCCAATACTTGAATAATATAATTAAGGAAATACTTTCTCGATTCGAGAATAACATCGCACAATCGATCTCCATCGATTTTTCTTATGGATTATAAATTGAAAATAAAAATTACGAGGTAGATAAAAGAGAAACTTGCAAATGAAAAATAAAAAAAAAAAAGAGAGAGAGAGAGAGAGAGAGAGAGAAAAAGAAAATAGAGAAAGAAATGAGTGAATAAAAAAAAAAGAAGAAAAAAAAAGAAAAAAAAAAAGAAAATAATTAAAAAAGAAAAGAGAAAGAAAGAGAGAGGGAGAAAAAAAAAGGAAAAAGACAAAATGGACAATAAGAAGTCATTATTCGAAATTCATTAAAAAGATTTCACGAAATCATTAGAAAGTTTCAAGGAATAAGAAGAGAAACGATAAATTAGAAACTGTAATAGAACAATTCGCGTCAAGCATTCTCATCACTCGATTATTAGAACGAAAAAGGATATAATCCTTTATCAAAAAAAAAAAAGAAACAAATAATAATAAATAAATAAATAAATAAATAAATAAAATAAAACGAGCCTATCAGTGCAATCAGTATGTGTGTATATATATGTATATATATATATGTACTGATAAACGTTACTCTCTTAAAATCACTATCTTCGAAAGGGAAATGGATCCTCGATCGATCGATCGAGATCAAGATGGCAGAATGTGTGTTCTCGAATGAAATTCTATCTCTCCTGTTTATGAATAAGGAATTAATATATAAGCAACTAATCGTTGCTTCATTTTTATTTGGAACGACGAAATTAAAGAGAAAAAGAAAAAGATAAAATAAGAAAGAAAGGAAAAATGGAAAAGAAAATGAAGAAAAAAGAAAAAGAAAAAGGAAAGAAACTAAAATCGTCGTGTTAAATAATAAACGATCACGTTGATCAATATCGTATAATAAATCAATCTATTTAAATCCGATCGATCGTCGATCGCACACGTATGAATTAATTCATTTCCACGGAAATATTTTAATTATTATCTTTATGATGATGAAAGACTTTAACGAATGAATATAAATCCATTTTATTAAGAAAAATTAATTATTTATGGTAGCAAGTGAGACAGAGAAAAATAGAGAGAGAGAGAGAGAGAGAGAG
>NC_060967.1:1987998-1990498 GCF_910589235.1 Vespa crabro
CTTTCTTTTCTTTTGTTGTTTTGTTTTCTTATTCTTCTTTTTTTCTTTTTTTTTTTTTTTTTTTAGAAATTAGACTTTTCTTTTGTATCTCTTTTGCTTTTACAATAGTATTATTATTATTATGATATAGATATATATATATATATATATTTGTTTAAATATTACAATTGTCGTGTTAATGCAGTTTTAACGTATGAATAAATTTTACGTAGGTCTAGGGTATCTTCCGATATGGACTGTAATATAATTTCTGAAATAACTTGGTAAACAAGATACGAGAGAATGAAATGGGATTAGGCCATTGAATGCAATCGTATTTGTTACTTATTTCCTTTTGTATCTTATTCTCTCTCTCTCTCTCTCTCTTTCTCTCACTCGCTTTACAATTTTTATTGCAATGTACTGTCCGTATTGAATTATCTTGGAACCTTAATGTTCATTCAATGCATCTTTTATTTCTTGTTTTTCTTCTTGTTTTTCTTTTCCCCCTCTCCTCCGCACGTAGTATTGTCTTACGTGCAATTACGTACAATTTTGTTTTTTATGTGAAGAAAAAAAGCAAGAAAGAGAGAGAGAGAGAGAGAGAGAGAGAGAGAGAGAGAGAGAGAGAGAGTGAATAGATCATGAATGAAATGAAACGTTTCAATTTGTATATGTTTTATCAATAATATTTAGGTTTGCAATATTTCTATCAATAAATTTTTATTCTCTTTACATATTTTATTATATAAATATTTCTTTACGTACACTTTTAATGCAAATTAAAAAAGCGTTTCGTCTTATAAATTTTATCGAAGACATTTCAATTCGAAGATTCAATTGAAAACATTTCTTATTATATTTTTATTAGATATATATTCACACAAAAAAAAGAAAGGGGAAAATAATGATGATAATAATATTGATGGGATACATTAGAATATTAAAAAGTGAAATTGAATTAAAGTTTTTTAAAAAATTCTTATGATTAAGAAAAATTTTTGAAGGAAAGAAAAGATGTAAAGGAAGAAAGGAAGAACAATGTTAAATGTTTTTTTTTTTTTTTTTTCTTTTTTGAAATTATTTAAAAATCGCTCGGTGAAAAGTGAAAGAGAGAAAGGAAGAGAAAGAGAAGATATATCGAGTAAAAGAGAAAGAGAGAGAGAGAGAGAGAGAGAGAAAAAAAGAGAAATTTATTGTTAAAGAGAATATGCCAGTAAGGTAAATACAGAGATTTGGTTAGACAAATAGGATCGTATCTCTTTATAGAAGAGACACACGGTAGACTGTCTACTCGCATTAATTCCAAGTCAGTCTGCTAATCGTTCGTTCACAAGCAAGGAACGTGAAGAGCCGAGAAACGTGAAGAGACGAGAAACGTGAAGGATGAAAGGCGTCACGCGTGTGTGGCACGCGACGAAAATAATCGCTCGTTCCTCTTCCATTCGGGGATTTAACACGCGTGTTTACGTTTATCAGAATGTAGAGAAAGAAAAAAAAAAGAGAGTGGGAGAGAGAGAGAAAGAGAAAGAGAGAGAGAGAGAGAGAGAGAGAGAGAGAGAGAGAGAGAGAGAGAGAGTTGATTCTGTCCTTCCGTGGCGTCCAGAAACCGGATGATTTATGATATTCGCTACCCCGTCGTGCATTTCGTGGTCCATGCGATTCGTCTTTATGGGCGCCATCATCGTGACGTCTTCATTTTTCTCAATCCATGATCCATACACCAGGCTTAATGGATTTCACTGTTCAGATATATGAAAAAAGAGAAAGAGAGAAAGAGAGAGAGAGAGAGAGAGAGAGAGAGAGAGAGAGAGAGAGAGAGAGAGATAAAATGTATTTTTTATATGCATCGATTAGTCCATGAAAATTATTTAATGAAAATTTTGCCAAATATAAAATCTCTAATATTGATCTATTCAATCATAATAATTTTTTTTTACTTTTAATAATATATAGATATAAAATGATTTTTAGATTAATTACAATAGAAATTTTCAATGAACAAAATTTTCATCATTTATCCGAGTAATAATATATTGTTAATTTTTTCTTTTAAATAATATTTATTATGAATCATACGTATACACGTATAATTTAGATTGATTTTATTATATTATTGTTTTCTTTCTCTTTTTTTTTTTTTTTCTTATGATACAATCGTATCACTACGATCGATAATAGTATAATTGATTGAGATGAATTATTAAAAAAAAAAGAAAAAAAAAAAAGAAAAAGAAGAAAAAAAGAAAAGAAGAAAGTAAAAAAAAAGAAAAGAGGAAAGAAATGAAATTATTGTTTTCGTGTTATCGAATTAATTAACGCCTTGTCACTCTTTAAAACGAGTTTATTAATGATCGAAGTATCCGCCCGACGTTCATCGTTTCATCGTTCATTCTCCGAAAAATGTATTCACGGTGATAGGTGTGATTCAGTATAGTCGAATCTCTCGACAGGTTCTTGTCTCAAACTTGAGAACAGAGTTTCACCGATCTTAATGTCGCATTAAACGTGGCAAAGTCCG
>NC_060967.1:1995498-2020498 GCF_910589235.1 Vespa crabro
GCTTCGTTGCGGTCTATAAATCGAGAAATACAAACACGCAATTATTACGGTGTAAATACATTCACTATTTTGATTCTTAATCATAGATAATTAATCCAAGGTCATTAATCATACGTGTATGTATATATATATATATATATGCAGATTCTTTTTTTATTTTAATAATTAAGCATTAAGTAATTCGAATATTTTTTTTTATTAATGATCATTATTTTTATATTACTTTGTTAAAACTAATTAAGTTCTATAATAAAAAAAACTAACTAAATTCTATAATTAGAAACGATTAATTCGTCAGTCAATAATTTATTCACTTTTATTTGTTTGTTTATGGGATTATAGAAAATTGTTTACTTTATAATATTAATCAATTTATACGCACTTTTGTTTATTTATTTATTTATTTATTTATTTATTTATTTATTTATTTATTTATTTATTTATTTATCATAAAAATTATATTATTATAATAAAAGAAATATATATGTATATGTCATGTGATATAAAAATAAAAAGATCTGTTTTATACGATAGTGTTAAATAAACAAAAAAAAAACAGAGAAAGAAAAAAACAATAAAATGAAATAAGTAATATTATTTACGAAAAGTTGATATAAATTTTGTACTAATTTTTTTCTGTAACAACGACAATGTTAATAATCCAAGAATATTAGTTTTGCCCTTTCGTCTTTTCACCTTCGTTTCCGCCCACTCAACCGAAATTACAGCTTCGAGAATAGCGCCTACTCGTGTGCTCTTTCCTTCCTTTCTTTACATATATATATATATATATATATATATTCTTCTCTTTTTCTTTTTTTTTTCTTTTTGCTTTTTTAAAATGTCGACCCGAGGCGCCAGCAACGAAACCGGAAACGTATTGCCAAAGGATAACTTGGCCTAATTCTATAACACACATTACATAAAAACACGATGAATAATTAATTTTTTATTATTATTTCATAAATATTTTCTAATGAATAACAATTGGAAATAAACGATACGGAGTTATAAATTGAAAGTAAAATTATTTATTTCTCTTTTTTTTTTTTTTAACTATCAAAGCGCAGAAACACGCGTGCAAACAAACAAATAATAATAATAATAATAATAATAACAATAATAAAATTAATAAAGATAATAATAAAATTGTAAAAATAAATCTTTCGAATAATAATTTAGGATCATATTTGCGTCGTGAAATATATTTTCGTTTTAATTCGAAATTGTGATTTTTCGTTGAATCGAAAGGGAAATTATATTTCCTTTCGAAAAGAAAGGATAGGGGGATAAAAAAAAAAAGAAAAGAAAAGAATAGTTCATAGAAGTCTGTCATAGAAAAAAGTTTTTATATCGTTAGAAAAATGTCTCTCGTGGTAACAATTAACAAGAGAAGAGAATTCTCTCGAACGGTAACATAAAATTGCAACGTTTACCATTTAGGTAAAGAACTCGTGAAGTTTCTTCTAACGTCGTTGTTCTTCAGAATCCTCCTCAAGGCTCATTTGAAAAAGATAGAAGAGGACGAAGTGTTCGAGGGACGGCCAAGGCCAAGGCCAGTTAAAGGAAAATCTACTTTTTCTTTATCTTTTCATGGAAAAGAGAAGAAAGGAAAAAAAGAACAACAACAAAAAAAAAAAAGAGAAATAAAAATTAACTTCCTACTTCACAAGAATTATTTGACTTAAAATATTTATTTTATTCATCCTTTAATATTTTTAATGTTTTAAAAACTTTCAAATGTTGTTACATTGAAAATTATTAACTATAATAAAAAAAAAAAATCATTTATGAATTCATTCGATTGACCATTAATTGTCTACGCGTTTGAACGATTTTTGTTTTTGTTTTTTTTGTTTTCTTTTTTTTTTTCGTTTTTTTTTCCATATAAATTTCAAGTATCAATCTAACAAAATATTACTTATCAAATCGTCGTAAATAATTATTAATAATATTCGTATTTAAATATTTAATCGTTTGATACCTAGAGAAGTTATCGATCTAATGAAAAAAAAAAAAAAGAAAAGAAAAAAATAAGAAAATGTTCGATTAAGAAAATAAAAAAGAAAAAAGAAAGAAAAGAAACAAGAAAACAAAAGAAAAACCAAAGAGAAGATAAAAAGCAAAAAAGCGATATTTGTAATTATTTTCAATTATAATATTTTCACGTTATATATGTATATATATATATATATATATATATATACACATACATACAGAAAAATGTCGCTCGTAAAATGAAATTTTCAATGATCGATTATCTGATCGATTCTCATAAAACGTAGATAAAGATTTTCCGATCGATCGATTATATGGGATATTATTATTCGATGGGTAATGAAAAGGAAGGTGATTACAGGCTTTACTAGCAATGCCAGTGTTGCTCTAAGAGAATTTATTTTTAGAATGGTCGTTCCACTGGAAAGAGCAAGATACATGAGTTCGCATGCTTTTTCCGGGAACGACGAACAGCTATTTCACTAGACGTTAATTTCACGTTCATTTTTAAAAAAAGAGAGAGAGAGAGAGAGAGAAAGAGAGAGAGAGAAGGAAGAAAAGAAAAAAAAAAAAGAAAGAGATTTTACAAGATGTCTATTCGAAAGAAACGTCTTCTAATGCCTAAGCAGAACAAACTTTAATGCTTTCTATTTCTTTCTATCACAACTCTTTCTATATCTTTCTTATTCTATCTCTTTCTCTTTCTCTTTCTCTTTCTCTTTCTCTCTCTCTCTTTCTTTCTGTCTTGTGTATCTGTTAGTTGAGCTTCAGGATATATTCTTACTGTTAATTAATACGATCGCTCGTGTCGGGATAGCTAATGTAAATAAGATCGCAACGATGGAGAGATAAGATCAGTGCTCGAGCATGTTACTTGCTCTTTCTCTTGATCGACCATACGAAAGAAAAGAAACATATTCCAATATGGTTATTTTTTTTTCTTCTTTCTCGTTTCCTTTAATCGATTTCTTTTTTTGCCATTTCTACTTTGATTTATATCGGAAAAATCCTTTTACTTGATCCACGTTATAAATATATATATATATATTTTTTTTTAAATAAATTTCTAAGTATATATTGTTTAAGTATATTTATGCTAGGGAAAAGAATTTCTTATTTTACATTTAACATATGTTTTGTTTTATTTTATTTTATTTTATTTTTTTTTTTTTTTTTTTTCCTTTTATTTCATTTAATCGAATTTCATTTAATTTTCATTTGATACCGTTCGATTCGATTTATTTTATTTTATTTTATTTTTTGTTTTCTTTTTTGTTTTTTTTTTTTCCTTTTATTTCATACAATTGAATTTCAATTAATTTTCATTTTAACTTCGTTCGATTCGATTTGTTTTATTTAATTCATCGTTACAATTTAATCGTGTACAATTTAATCGTGTACGATTTAATCGTACGTACATTTATTTGTAGGAAGAAATGATCGTTTAAATTCGCGTGTTTACGTAGTGTGTGTCGATTTTTTTTAAATCAAAAAAAAAAAAAAGAGAAAAAAAAAGAAAAAAAAATTCATTTAAACGAATAATATTATTAATTTGTCTTTATAACAAGACGATATTTCTTTTATGAAATAATTGTTAGGAAAAATTTGCTATTGAATCTGCATGCCAGTTCGTATGAAAGAGAAAGAGAGAGAGAGAGAGAGAGAGAGAGAGAGAGAGAGAGAGAGAGAGAGAGAGAGAGAGAGAGAGAGAGAGAGAGAGTAAGAGAAAAGAATGATAGACTTTGTTGTAAAGGTGTCAGAGAGTTGACAGGAACTTTGTGCTTGAAAGGAATCCACGAGTCACGCCAGAAGGACCGTACGACCCTTTGTCGGGCTTGGCAATTATAAAGTAACGCTTCGAAGGACATTCATTTCCTTCTTTCTCGTATTTTGTAGCGAAAGGAAAAAAAAAGAAAAAAAAACGAAAAAAAAAAAGAAAGAAGGATGATACTTTCTCCCAAACATAAAAAGTCTTTCTTTCTTTCTTTCTTTCATTTTTTCTTTTATTTTTCTTTTTTTTTTTTCTTTTTCTTTTTATTTTTATTTTTTACCTCTCGTAAACCTTACCATCGAATAATTTCTATATTCAATTCTAATCGTAAATTAGAAAAGAATTTAATAATCAAATACATCGATTACATTAATTCCTAATCATAAATAATCAAATCATGAATTTAATCTTTCAATCACGAGAATGTAAAAAAAAAGAAAAAAAAAAAGAAAAAAAGAAAAAAAAAACATTCGATTGATTAAACGAATTAATTCGTCATATAATTTTTATAATTGTCCATGTTATAAACAAATATTTTCATCTAATTAAGAATATCATCATCTTAATCTCTATCGATCGAACAAAAACTAATAATAATAATAATAATTACTAATAGTTTTTAATTCGTAATTTCTTACGATGTTATTTTCATATCGAAAAAAAAAAGGAAGACAAAAAGAAAAAAGGAAGAAAAAGAAGAAGAAAAAATATTTTTTCTCCAATGATATATACATATATATATATATATAATGGACATCTTTGTTCACGTTCGAACATTCACTATAGTTGAGTATACTAAGGTACTAAGTCGTGTGTCAGGGTTTATCTTTACCTATAACTCTTCTCCTAGAAAAGTAGTCGTGGTGGTAGCAAGTCGGCTTATCGCTCTGAGAACCACTTGTTGTTACAACCAGCCAAGACCCCATAAGTCCCATAGGAATGGCCGATTGTGAGCTTTAAACTCCTCTTATGCGGTTCTTCTTCTTCTTCTTCATATTCTTCTTTTTCTTTTTCTTTTTCTTTTTCATCATCTTCTTCTTCTTCTTCTTCTTCTTCGAGCTCGTCGTGACTCTGTCACACAATGCACGTACTCGATTATCTGTGGAATGCAATTACACCTTGCATTTCTCTTTCGAGAATTCACTTCGTGAAAAAAATATTTGTGAAAAATATTTTTGAAAAGAAATTTTTCGATTCTCGTTGATCCGTTTCGATACTATTTTTTCTACGTTATATATTTCGTAATATATTTTTCTTTTTTCTTTTTTTCTTTTCTTTCATTTCTCTCTCTTTCTCTCTTTCTCTCTCTCTCTCTGTCTTCTGTTTTCTCTTTTCTTTTTTCTTCATCAAAAACTCAAATCGATCAAAGAATAATTCTCGATTGTTTAAAAATCAAATTTATTTCGACTTATATACAAAAGTTAACAAAAGTTTTAAGATTTAAATTCGATCGTTCGTTTTTATTTATCATCAAAATTCGATCGTATTACAAACGATGAGAACTCAAAAATTTCTCATAATTAATTATTAAGTTCTTAGGTAATTTTCATTTCTTTTCTTTTTTTTTTTTTTTTTTTTTTTTTCTTTCTTTTAAATCCAACTAAAAGTCCAATTATTAAGGAGCTCTAGTATCATTATTAACAAGCCTAAAAAGTCACGATTTTTGAGATGTTTTCATTCGAAAACTTTTCTCACCCATCATCGACATTTTTTTTTTTTAATTTTTTTCGAGATTGAAAAAGTAACCATAGAAAATCCATAATTGCAATGTCAATTAATTCTCTCAGGAATATTTTCCTATAAATCCCATCCCGTATTTTTTTATCATCTCTCCTTCGATAATAATCCCTACGTATCGATTAAAATTCGTTTGTTCATTCGCTATTGAAAATATTTTATTCGAAGTCGAATGTTCGTGTAAAAATAAAAAAAAAAGAAAAAAGAAAAAAAAGAAAACGAATTACCGATCTCGAAGGATTAATTTAAAAGAGAAAAAGAAAAAGAAAAAGAAGAAAAGAAAAGAAAAGAAAAGAAAAGAAAAGAAAAGAAAAGAGAAAACGTAATATTAATTTATAGATGCGTTTAATTTTCGATATGTAACGCCGGATGAGGAAGAAATTCGTGCATCGATAATCGATTTGAAATTGTTCGTGTGTCACGCATGCACGTGTAATCGAACGTGGGACTCGAGTGGCCTCGAACGAATAAGATAAATCGATCGCGTTCGCGAAACACCGTTCGACGATCGTGTAGAAACGATTGTCCCGGGCGCCGGTACTCTGAGCTTTGTAAGAACTCGTTAGGAATTGACTTTAATGATTTAATTACCACGAGAACGAGCTATATATTCTCTCTCTCTCTTTCTCTCTCTTTCTCTCCCTTTCTCTCAACACTTTTATTTCTTTTTCTCTTACTGCTTCTCTATAGAAGAAGATATTAATTATACTTGACTGGGTTAAACGTTTGTATGGATGCAAAAAAAGTTGGTAATTATCTAATATTTTATCATTCTTATAAAATTCCTTTGCTATCAATTAAATGAGAAAGAAAGAGAGAGAGAGAGGGGGGGGAGAAGGGTGGAGAGAGAGAGAGAGAGAGAGAGAGAGAGAGAGAGAGAGAATGATATATTTTTGTGAAAATAAATAAAACAAATAATAATAATAATAATAGAATAATATTATTCAAATACTATTATTATTATTATTATTATTATTATTATTATTATTATTATTATTATTATTATTATTATTATTATTATTATTAAATATATCTTGTATAAAGATATTTAATATGTCTTGTTTATAAATTATATGAAATAAATAAAAAAAAAAAAAAAAAAAAAAAGGAATTAGAATAAAAATCATTATCGTAGGTAAAAAAAATTGTGAAAGATCGTAGATATATTTTTTTGTTTGCTCTTTTAATTAATAATAAAATATATTGAGTGTAATTTTACTTAGAGAAAAAATATAAAAGTGATATATCATTGGACAAAGATATGAACGATACGAAGAGGGAATGTTATTAAAGATTAGAGAGAAGATTTAGAATAATTAGAAAATAAAAAAAAAAAAAAGAGGAGAAAAAAAAAAAGAAAAAAAGAAATTGATATTCGTATAAAATTAAATTAATAATAATTATAGAGATATGTCGTTTTACGAAGGTAATTTTATTAAAATTAAATTAGTTCGAATCAATCAAATCGAACTAACTAAACAACCCAGTGACGTACTTAATTTACTTGGCATTGATGATGACGGTTTGCAGCAACGTGCACTTAGGAATGAAGAGAATTAATTTTGTCGAGGCTCGAGTGTAATAGGGTACACTATACTTCTTTTCACTAAGAGTGTCAATGGCTTCTTCGTACAAACAGGAGAACGAATGTATGTACGCTTTGATAATATTATCTCGATTATTATATAAACGAACAAAACGATGGACTTTCATAAAGAAAGAAAAAGCTTTCGATAAGCTTGAAATTTTTTTCTAAAAGCAACGTGCAACTTACTATGACTCTTTTTTCCCTTTTCCTTCTTTTTCTTTTTCTTTTTCTTTTTCTTTTACAACAGTACAGTAAAATCCCTTAAGGATTGTAGGATTGTTAGATTTTCTTTCTTTCTTTTTTTATTTTTTTTTTTTTTTTCTCTTCTCCTCACGAAACACCTTTTCGAATTTCTGAATAAATTTTTACAACGAACATTGTCAGAAATTTCTTATTAATCATTCTTCGTAAAAAAGGATCAAAGTATTCCAAAAAAAAAAATTTGCAATGTCCAAATAATATTACAATGGAGGGGGGGGGAGTAGTTGGGAATAGGCGGGAAAATATTTATTATGTCGCACATAAGAATATAATTTTTCCGATAAACGTAATTATATATGATCAAATGGAGGTTAATAAAAAAATCTTTCGAATCGTTCGCATGAAAAAAGAAAATTTTTTTTTAATTATAAAAGACATCATAATATATAAGAGTGATCATTTTTTATTAAAATAATTGTCGCGTGTAATAATTATGATTTATTTATAATTTTTTTTTTTTTTTCTTCCGTGAATAATAAATCCGTAAAGGAGAAAAGAAACGCGGAAGGAAAAAGGAAAAAAAAAGACAAAAAAAAAAAAAGAGACAGAAGAAGAAAAAAAAAAGAAGATAAAAAAAAGAAGAAAAAAGAAAACGAACACGATCTCGTAGAAATATTTTTAAACGGTAGTTACTCTTTCGTCATTGAACAGAAGCGAATGGTGATATTTATTCGTTTTAATCGTTATTATAATTTTAACAAGCGAGCTATCGCGTCATTTCGTGACATCTCGATCTAACGTCAGTATTAACAGTTTGCTTTCATCGGTCGTAGATAATAAATGTACGACAAGAGTAGTTTAACGCCTCCGTTCGATCGTAAGATTCGGTGTCTTGTCGTCTACTAGTGATTTCAATGTACAACACACACATACATATTTATATACATATATGTATAGATACATATATACATAGGTGTTCTTCCTGTTGGCGCCATTGTCTCGCAATTAACATAGCAGACAGCAGTGGGCAGACTAAGAGGTAATACTTTGCATTCGACTTGCGTGGGACATCGAATCCGACATACCACACTTCTATTCTCAAATCTAATTCCATTAAAGGTATTATCGAATAGATTATTGAAAAATAATATAAATCGTTTAATTTGATAGACAGGTAAAATCTATCATAGTGAAAATGATTTATTTTAATTTAAATCGAACAAACTTGATTTCTTTTTTTGCTTTCTTTTTCTTTTTCTTTTTTTTTTTTTTTTTTTTTTTTTTTTTCTTATTCTTTCGTCGAATCTCTCGATTGTCATATTGAATATATCGATCGATACGCAAAAGATTTTTGTTTTGAAAAATTGATTATTACTTTTCCGAACTTTGCCTTTTAAGGTCAATTTTTCTTTTTTCTTTTTTTTTTATAAATTAAAAGACTTTTCATGGCTATCCATAACGATATTCGACTGATCTCTCTTTCTATGATTTTTAATACATATTATTGAACACAGTTATGTGAACAGTTTGAGTGGGTTTTACTGTACTGTTATATAAGGTAACAAATATACTGACTAACTATATCAGCCCACGGTAAGTAAGCATATCTAAGATCCGGTAATACGTTATGGGATTAATGATATTTATTTGCTCTTTGAAAACGATTATTTATGATTTATTTCGAAGGAAAAGAAAAAGAAAAAGAAAAAAAAAAAAAAAAAGAAAAAAAAATCTGTGCGAGATCTAATCGCATTAAATCTAATTCACGCGTACGTACTTAATCGTGTAATTTATTTCGAAATGAATTTTATTTTTTATTCTACTTTTTTTCTTTCTTTCTTTCTTTCTTTCTATCTTTTTTTTCTTTTTCCTTTTCTCTTTACAAATCATATCTACGATTTGTTGTTACGAATATTAATAGAAATCAATGACGATAATCGTGACTATAATTTACTTTTATATTTATATTTCAAACGAGATGAAACGTCGGTCTTATTTGTATTAATACATTTAAAAGTTTAAAGGAAAATGAAAAAAAAAAGAAGAAGAAGAAGTGGAAGAGGAAGAGGAAGAGGAAGAATATAAAAAGTCGACGAAGATTTTCCATCAGGTGTTTTATGGCTTAGGATTTTTTTTGTTGTCATTTCTTTATTTTCTGTTTTTTTTTTTTTTTTTTTCATTTTAAGAGCCAAATACTTCCCCATCGCGTCGGGTCAGTGGCTTTCTCTCTCTCTCTCTCTCTCTTCGTCTTCTTTCCCTCTCTATCATTCACAATGTTGTTTCTTTTATGGCGTGTAAGTGGGAGGAGCAAAGGAGAAGCGAAAGTATCGAGTTTGAAACGATATTCGAAAAGGCCGGAGGACTATTAGTCACAAGGACCACCGTGTGTGTGAGTGGATTTCTCGTATATCGATATGCCAGTCCTAACTGGACTTTGTAAACACCTTATCGTTAACGTGCCAGAGAGCTTTGGACCCTTAAAATAATAGTCCTTCGAGTTACTCATTCATGATACGTGACTGAACATGAAAATTCTTATGAAATCGTAAGTGATCATCATTATGTCTCTAATACCTCATCTCTCTATCTTTCTCTGACTATATATATATATATATATATATATATATATATATATATATATATATATATATATATATATATATTTATCTGTCTGTCTGTCTAACTTATTTCTTCTTTTCTTTTTATCTTATGTTTAAAGTGCATGAGAAAAAAAAAAGAGAACGATCTAAAAAAATTCCAAGACGTTATCGAAAACTACAACAACAATTGAAATATCATCGATATGATTATTTTTCGGTAAGTATGAAAGAAATGTAAACCAAATATTATTAAAAGAAATGGAAAGAAAAATAATAATTCTCTGTATAATTGTTCTTCTAGTATGTGAAAGCAGTATTCAAGAGAATTCCTTGTTACAAGGATGGACAAAATTGGAAATCATAAAAATATTCGAAGATATGGGAAGAATTGGAAATTAAAAAAATTGCTGTTCAAAGGATATGAACTATTATTGGATATCGTTGGACTTACATCAAACAAACTGGAACGAAAGGATTGCAATGAATTTCGACATGATGTATATAATTGGATAACACAATTATTTTTAAATGCGATGTAACAAAGTAGAATACTCGAATTGTGAATAATAACATAATGTAAAAACTTTAGGATACAGATTATATTACATTACAAACATATATATTTTATTGTGATCAACATATTTTCTGTATATTATACTAAAAGTGAAAATAAATATTCAAAAATCATAAAATTCAATGTGTTCTCTATTAAATTATACCTATATTACATCTATCCTTATCCTAATATATACTTATCTACTATATAATAAGCACATCTTACCGAAAATAAGACTAGAATAACTTATATACTAGTTTCGTCCTACATGAATCAGAACAGAGTGTAGTATGATGATACCAATCTCGCTTACAAATTCAGCGACCTGGGTTCGAGACACACCAAGCCAACAAAAATATTTTATATAAATTCCAAAAAATTTCTTATTACATTCTCGAACTTCAACGCCATCTCTCTTCACACATCAAGTAAAAACATAACATTACAAGTAGAGATTAGCGGAAAAAAATTTCAGGGCCATCCATAGTTAAAATTTTCGGTTATGAGAAATATAACTTTTTGAACAAGAGAATAATACAACATATCAAGAGGTGAAACGCGAAATCGTGCCATTTCTTCACGCGTCATGTGATCCTGTTACAAATCCAGTTTTACGGACAATATTTTAGTTGTTCCTATAATTTGGATTTTTGAACAGGAGAATATAACTTACCAGGAGGTAGTACGCGAGAACGTGCCGCCTCTTCGCAAGTCATATGATCCTGATACAAATCCAGTTTTACGGGAAAAATTATCGCGGTACTCTATAATTTGAATTTTCTAACAGGAGAATAGAACATACCAGGAGGTGGTACGCGAGAACGTGCCACCTCTTCGCAAGTCATATGATCCTGATACAAATCCAGTTTTACGGGAAAAATTTTCGCGGTACTCCATAATTTGAATTTTCTAACAGGAGAATAGAACATACCAGGAGGTGGCATGTTCTCGCGTGCCACCTCTTTGCGCGTCATGTGATCCTGTTACAAATCCAGTTTTACGGGAAAAATGTTCACGCCCCCAGTAATTTGGAATTTTCAACAGGAGAATATAACTTACCAGGAAGTGGCACGTTCTCGCGTGCCACCTCTTCGCGTGTCATATGATCCTGTTACAAATCCAGTTTTACGGGAAAAATTTTCGCGGTACTCCATAATTTGAATTTTCTAACAGGAGAATAGAACATACCAGGAGTTGGCATGTTCTCGCGTGCCACCTCTTTGCGCGTCATGTGATCATGTTACAAATCCAGTTTTACGGGAAAAATGTTCACGCCCCCAGTAATTCGGATTTTTGACAGGAGAATATAACTTACCAGGAGGTGGTACGCGAGAACGTGCCACCTCTTTGCAAGTCATATGATCCTGATACAAATCCAGTTTTACGGGAAAAATGTTCACGCCCCCAGTAATTTGGAATTTTCAACAGGAGAATATAACTTACCAGGAAGTGGCACGTTCTCGCGTGCCACCTCTTCGCGTGTCATATGATCCTGTTACAAATCCAGTTTTACGGGAAAAATGTTCACGCCCCCAGTAATTCGGATTTTTGAACAGGAGAATATAACTTACCAGGAGGTGGTACGCGAGAACGTGCCACCTCTTCGCAAGTCATATGATCCTGATACAAATCCAGTTTTACGGGAAAAATTTTCGCGGTACTCTATAATTTGAATTTTCTAACAGGAGAATAGAACATACCAGGAGGTGGCATGTTCTCGCATGCCACCTCTTTGCGCGTCATGTGATCCTGTTACAAATCCAGTTTTACGGGAAAAATGTTCACGCCCCCAGTAATTCGGATTTTTGAACAGGAGAATATAACTTACCAGGAGGTGGTACGCGAGAACGTGCCACCTCTTCGCAAGTCATATGATCCTGATACAAATCCAGTTTTACGGGAAAAATTTTCGCGGTACTCCATAATTTGAATTTTCTAACAGGAGAATAGAACATACCAGGAGGTGGCATGTTCTCGCGTGCCACCTCTTTGCGCGTCATGTGATCCTGTTACAAATCCAGTTTTACGGGAAAAATGTTCACGCCCCCAGTAATTTGGAATTTTCAACAGGAGAATATAACTTACCAGGAAGTGGCACGTTCTCGCATGCCACCTCTTTGCAAGTCATATGATCCTGATACAAATCCAGTTTTACGGGAAAAATTTTCGCGGTACTCCATAATTTGAATTTTCTAACAGGAGAATAGAACATACCAGGAGTTGGCATGTTCTCGCGTGCCACCTCTTTGCGCGTCATGTGATCCTGTTACAAATCCAGTTTTACGGGAAAAATGTTCACGCCCCCAGTAATTCGGATTTTTGACAGGAGAATATAACTTACCAGGAGGTGGTACGCGAGAACGTGCCACCTCTTTGCAAGTCATATGATCCTGATACAAATCCAGTTTTACGGGAAAAATGTTCACGCCCCCAGTAATTTGGAATTTTCAACAGGAGAATATAACTTACCAGGAAGTGGCACGTTCTCGCGTGCCACCTCTTCGCGTGTCATATGATCCTGTTACAAATCCAGTTTTACGGGAAAAATGTTCACGCCCCCAGTAATTCGGATTTTTGAACAGGAGAATATAACTTACCAGGAGGTGGTACGCGAGAACGTGCCACCTCTTCGCAAGTCATATGATCCTGATACAAATCCAGTTTTACGGGAAAAATTTTCGCGGTACTCTATAATTTGAATTTTCTAACAGGAGAATAGAACATACCAGGAGGTGGCATGTTCTCGCATGCCACCTCTTTGCGCGTCATGTGATCCTGTTACAAATCCAGTTTTACGGGAAAAATGTTCACGCCCCCAGTAATTCGGATTTTTGAACAGGAGAATATAACTTACCAGGAGGTGGTACGCGAGAACGTGCCACCTCTTTGCAAGTCATATGATCCTGATACAAATCCAGTTTTACGGGAAAAATTTTCGCGGTACTCCATAATTTGAATTTTCTAACAGGAGAATAGAACATACCAGGAGGTGGCATGTTCTCGCGTGCCACCTCTTTGCGCGTCATGTGATCCTGTTACAAATCCAGTTTTACGGGAAAAATGTTCACGCCCCCCCCGTAATTCGGATTTTTGAACAGGAGAATATAACTTACCAGGAGGTGGTACGCGAGAACGTGCCACCTCTTTGCAAGTCATATGATCCTGATACAAATCCAGTTTTACGGGAAAAATTTTCGCGGTACTCTATAATTTGAATTTTCTAACAGGAGAATAGAACATACCAGGAGGTGGCATGTTCTCGCATGCCACCTCTTTGCGCGTCATGTGATCCTGTTACAAATCCAGTTTTACGGGAAAAATGTTCACGCCCCGAGTAATTCGGATTTTTGAACAGGAGAATATAACTTACCAGGAGGTGGTACGCGAGAACGTGCCACCTCTTCGCAAGTCATATGATCCTGATACAAATCCAGTTTTACGGGAAAAATTTTCGCGGTACTCCATAATTTGAATTTTCTAACAGGAGAATAGAACATACCAGGAGGTGGCATGTTCTCGCGTGCCACCTCTTTGCGCGTCATGTGATCCTGTTACAAATCCAGTTTTACGGGAAAAATGTTCACGCCCCCAGTAATTTGGAATTTTCAACAGGAGAATATAACTTACCAGGAAGTGGCACGTTCTCGCGTGCCACCTCTTTGCAAGTCATATGATCCTGATACAAATCCAGTTTTACGGGAAAAATTTTCGCGGTACTCTATAATTTGAATTTTCTAACAGGAGAATAGAACATACCAGGAGGTGGCATGTTCTCGCGTGCCACCTCTTTGCGCGTCATGTGATCCTGTTACAAATCCAGTTTTACGGGAAAAATGTTCACGCCCCCCCCGTAATTCGGATTTTTGAACAGGAGAATATAACTTACCAGGAGGTGGTACGCGAGAACGTGCCACCTCTTTGCAAGTCATATGATCCTGATACAAATCCAGTTTTACGGGAAAAATGTTCACGCCCCCAGTAATTTGGAATTTTCAACAGGAGAATATAACTTACCAGGAAGTGGCACGTTCTCGCGTGCCACCTCTTCGCGTGTCATATGATCCTGTTACAAATCCAGTTTTACGGGAAAAATGTTCACGCCCCCAGTAATTCGGATTTTTGACAGGAGAATATAACTTACCAGGAGGTGGTACGCGAGAACGTGCCACCTCTTCGCAAGTCATATGATCCTGATACAAATCCAGTTTTACGGGAAAAATTTTCGCGGTACTCCATAATTTGAATTTTCTAACAGGAGAATAGAACATACCAGGAGGTGGCATGTTCTCGCGTGCCACCTCTTTGCGCGTCATGCGATCCTGTTACAAATTTAGATTTGCGGGATATTTTTCTTCTCTCTCTGTAGTTAGTATTTTTAAACAGGGGAATATAACTTTCAAGGAGTTGAGACGGTTTTCAGGTGTATTTAATGAAAAACACATTTGGTTTCTGTTCATATAAAACATTTTTATTTATATTTTTTCCATCTGGAATACATGAGAAATACATTGCATTCAATAATTATACAACTAGTCGCTTTCGATACAGATAATTTGCAAGTAATATAATAGGTGCTTTTTACAAAATTATATAATTATTTGTGAGATAACGCAATACAATGCATTGTTGGTCTTTAAGTACAGCTATAATGAAGTTTAACTCTCTCTTTCTCTCTTTTTTTGTCTCTCTCACATACTCTCTGTCTCTCTCATTTTCTCTCTTTCACAATGCTTTATTTTACAGATAATTGTATTTTATAATGTTACAAATGATTTCCGATTATTCCATATCCTCTTGATGATAATTCTGTATTCTTTGTATTTCTTAAATTGATGGTCCGATGATTTCCAAGTGTTCCCATCCTTCTGATAAGATTTCATGCTGCTTTGATGAACTCAAAGAATAATTATATTATCCAACGAAGTGTACCATGACTCATATTGAAGTTAAACGATTTGTCGTCCACGGACAGTTGACTTCCGTGCGTGTGCCTTCATATGGGACTCCTTTGTCTTGTACAATATTCTTCCCCCGTCAATCTCCGGTCAATCTGAACGTTATTTCTCTTCCAATGAATTATTATTAATACGATGATAACGAGCTCGTATTCTCATAGTATTTAATGGATGATCCTGTTCAGTCAAACGAGAGGCACTCTCGATAAAAACACTTGGTTTCTCAAATCTCAATGTAGATTATCTCTGTAACAAGACGAAGAAATAGAATTAAAAAAAAAAAAAAACAAGTACTAAATAAATATTAAAATTATTTGAAAAGAGATCCATATTCTATTGTAACGTTAACATTAGAAAAAAAAAAAAAAAAGAAAAAAGAAAAGAAAAAAAGAAGAGAATAAAAAACTGATTTAAACGAAGTAGTAAAGAAATATTGTAAAATTGTTAGAAAAGATTGCATTCGCGTTATAATATTGATAAGAAAAAAAAAAGAGATTAAAAAAGAAAAGAAGATATTTGCAAAAAGACTGTTAAGGAAATTTTCATGATCTCTAAAAAGGATCGTAGTCGTTGTAGCACTCTATCTGCTTCTTCGTCATCGGTCCTCCTAATTTCTCTTTCTCTCTCTCTCTCTCTCTTTCTCTCTCTCTCTCTCTCTTTATCTTACTCACGCACAAGCGTATATACAAAAGCAGAGATTTCTCGTTGGAGTCTTCTTAAGACTGAGCACGAGTGACTGATGACGACGGAAATAACTCTGTTCTATCTTTCCTTAGTACGAGTCCACGTGTGTACCGTAAACTTGCTGGGACGTTCCAGCGATTTGCATGGAAAACATCCTATATTTATATGAAACTATAACAAATATAGAAAGAAATATACAGAGAGAGAGAGAGAGAGAGAGAGAGAGAGAAATAGGGAGGAAAAAAGATAGAGAAAAAGAGACATAAATAAAATTTCTCAGAGATACAAATTATCTATCCTTACCTTTAAGAAACGTCGAATCGCGATCGTCGTTTACGGTTCCCAAGAGAAAGCATCTTCATTTTGGAGTTAAGAGGAAGTTGTTAGCTCGCCAGAGATGACCTCATGCTTCCGGGAACTTAGCTCTGATGTTAGCTGGCAATATTGTATAATCTGTCATCTTTCTCTCTCTCTCTCTCTCTCTCTCTCTCTCTGTCTCTCTCTCTCTGTCTCTCTCTCTTTCTCTTCCACTGCCTTTTTTATCTCCTTCCCTCTTATCCCTCGTTGCAGCATTTATCTGCAACTATGAATAATAAGTTAAAAAAGAACAAAAAAGAAAAAAAAGGAAAAAAAGGAGGAAGAAAAAAGAGAGGGGAAAAAAAAAGAAGGAAAGGGAAAAAGAAGAAGAAAAAAAAAGCAGAAAGAAAGAAAGAAAGAAAAAATAGAGAATCTCGTTATTAATGTTCAACGAAAGATCATTTTTTAATTTAATTCATTGAAATTGCACGGAATGAAAGAAAAAGTATGAATTGAATTGATGAAAAAAAAAGAAGTATGAATTGAATTGATGAAAAAAAAGAAGTATGAATTGAATTGATGAAAAAAAAAAGAAGTATGAATTGAATTGATGAAAAAAAAAAGAAGTATGAATTGAATTAATGAAAAAAAAAAAAAAGAAAAAAAAAAGAAAAAAAAGAAGAACTTTCTGCTATGACGAATATCATTTCTTTATCGGTATCGTAAAATTTAAATATACTTTTACAATATATACGTATCTCGTTTATATTCCATTCGAAATAAGATGATCGATCGAGCTCGATCGCTATCGATGATTCTCAAATGCTTTTTTCTTTAACCTGATCGTTAGTAGGCAGGTTGGTTGATGTAGCCAAGAATGCGTTCGATATCGTGTTGTTGAAATCAAGTCAAGAGGAGGAAACTATATAACCACCGATATTCACGATAATCGGTCCCTCACTCCTTTTTTTTCCTTTTTTTTTTTTTTTCAAGAGGGACGAAAAAGAAGAGAAAAAGAGGAAAGGCGAACGGCGGGGGGGGGGTTGGGGAGGAGCAAAAAGGAACGAAGAGCAATAAGTAAAAAAAAAACACACACACACACAAACACAAAGAAAAAGAAAGAAAAAAGAAAAAGAAAAAAAGGGAGAAAGAAAAAAGAAACCCGGGTGGAGAGGGAAGGAGGAGGAGGAGGAGGAGGAGGAGGAGAAGGAAGAAACACGAGAAAATACGATCGATCTGGAATACCTCATCTCCTTTTCTTCTCTCTTTAGCTTCGAGGCGTCGACGTCGTTCAAACCCCATCATCATCATTTTGACTTGATACTCGAGAATACATTCGCCCGGTCCGAGCGCATGCGCGCGAGCTATTATCTTTTGAAGCTAAAAAAAAAGAAAAAGAGAAAAAAGAAAAAAAGAAAGAAAAAATTAAAAAGGGAAATAAAGAGAAATAAAGAGAAAGTAAAAAAACAAAATCAAATGAAAAGTCATTTTTCAATCGACTTCGATCATAATCATACGAATGAAAATATTCTAATTATTAATTTCACGTAAATTTATGTATATATATATACATTGATCATCATCATCATCATCATTGCTATTATTATCTTTATTATTATTATTATTATTATTATTATTATTATTATTATTATTATTATTATTATTATTATTATTATTATTATTATTATTATTATTTTAAAAGTGGAGTAAGTATTAATTTACAAGTCTAATTTATATACATATACATATATATATATATGTATATATATATATATATATATATATATATATATATATACACATTATTTACATACATTCGAATAAATCATTTGCATATGTAAATCAATAGTATGATGTAATTCGAAAGATTTCGATTCGTTGTTAGTTGGAAAGAAAGAGTGAATAAGAAAAAAAAAAAAGAAACAAATAAAATAAAAAAATAAATAGAACAAATAAAACAAAACAAAAAAAAAACAATTAGGTAGCATATAATCTCGCGTTTCTCGCGTGCCTTAGCACCTATATATATGTATATATATATATATATATATTACTAGTAAGAGAGAACGTTACTCTAACCTGTTCGCGGGCGTGCTCACTCTTCTCTGGAACCTCCTGCGAACCTGTTCGATGCTTTCACGATCTCTTCTCCTGGCGCGTTCTCGCGACCACAGCAACCTGTTTGCGCCTGCGACTTGCTTGGATCGATGATCTTACCTTGCCTTTCTGTCAAAACCTATCGCCTGCGTATCGCTTCCTTCGATCTTTATCGACTAAGAGAGAAGAAAGATTATCTTTTGAAATATCTTTAAAGAGAAAGAGAAAGAGAGAGAGAGAGAGAGAGAGAGAGAGAGAGAGAGGGAGAGAGAGAAAAAGAAAATTATTATTATTATTATTATTATTATTGTAAAAATGGAGCAGGTATTAATTTACAAGCTTTGAATTACATACATTACAATGTTCTTTATATACCTATGTAAATCCCCAAAAAGAAAATTATTATGAATTTATTACTTAAATACCAATTGCTTAAACAGAAACAACAATTATTATTATTGTTATTTGTTATTGTTATTGTTATTGTTATTGTTATTGTTATTGTTATTGTTATTGTTGTAAGAACAGAGTACCATTTTACAGTTATAATTTGTTTAATAATCTCTATTGCAATTCTTCTTTGTCTATCTACTTATAAATCTCCTATAAAATTTTAATGAATATATTTTGTCATAAATCTTGTCTAACACTATCGTTAATTATCCATCTATAAGTAAGAATCCTGGAAGAGATCGTTAAGGGACGATTATTACAGGTTTGAGAGGAGAACGATATGAAAGTCTATTAAAAACATAGCTTATATATATATATACATACATATATATATATATATATATATATATATATATACATAACTAAACATCTAATCTTATTTATTTTCTATTTTGTTTCCAGGTCAAATCGGTCCACACGGGACAAGCAAAAGCCTAAAGAATAGCGGTCTCTTTCCGTCAACCTTTAATGTCGCCGCTAAAGCTGAAATATTTGTTAATGCAACCTGCGGCGAGGATGGGCCAGAAACTTTTTGTAAACCTTCGGAATCGTCGAGATGTGCCGTCTGTGATTCGAGAAGTCCTGACCCAGGAAAAAGACACAATATCAGCCATGCCTTAGATTCTAATCCCGGTAGATGGTGGCAAAGTCCTACCTTAGCTAGAGGAGATAATTACGAATACGTCACTATACTTCTCGATCTTAAACAAGTTAGTACAAATTTTATATGTTTTTCTTTTTTCTTTTTTTTCTTTTTTCTTTATCTTTTTCTTTTAATTATCACGTTAATTCAATTGATGCAAAAAAATAATTAAAATTTAAATTAATTAACGTCTTCCGTAAGTTCGTCATACGTATATATAGGATGGACCAAAAAAAAAAAAAATAAATAAAAACAAAATAAAAGAAAAGAAACAAAAAGTTTTCGTTCGGAAAATTTTTAAGGCACAATTAATTCAAACAATATTATACAACGAAAATTGATTATAATATTTTTCGTTCGTTATAATAACTTACGATTTATTATTATGACGTCTGTATGATCCTTTATTATTTATTATAATATTCTTTGTTGCGTTATGATATCGAATCTCAACGAATAATTAATTAATTAATTATTATACGAAACAAATCGATACAATTAATAATTGTAATAAAAATTATTTTTCATTCGTACGATATAGAAAGGGGATTATTAAGATAAGAAATAAAAGAGAGAAAGGGTGGGTAAAAAAGGGATGAAAATAAAAGAATGAACAAAATAAAAATAATAACGCGAAGAAATATTAAATCGAACGATTAATAAAAAAAAGAAGTAAAGGAAGAAGAAAAAAGAAAAAAAAAAAAAAGAAAAGAAAAAGACCAGAACTTCTTTCGATCTATATCATAGATCAAAATCACTTTTTATGTCGGCTTCTGAGAGGCACCCGTAGCAACGTCCTCATTATCGTGAGCTTCTTCACTCGGGAATTTAAGAGAAAAGAAAAAGAGAAAAGAAAAAGAGAAAAGAAAAAGAGAGAAGAAAAAAAGGAGAGGGGAAACAAAAAGAAAAAAAGAGAGAGAGAGAGAGAGAAATCAAGGAAGAAGAAAAGGAACAACAGAAGAAAAAAAAAGAAAGAAATAAGAAAAGATGACCACGGTGCTCGTTAAAGGTAGTTTTTCGCCAGTGGCCTTCACGATTTCTTAAAGGGCCTCCAAGAGAGAACCTGAGTCAGTTTTATACCTGCGAACAACAACGTGAGATTCTTAGAAAGAACAATTTCTCTCTCTCTCTCTCTCTCTCTCTCTCTCTTTCTCTCTCTTTTTCTCTCTGTATCGCTCGTTTTATCGTCCCTCAGCATCATACTACTTCACTTTTCTCCTTTCTATTATTTTACCCTCTGTGAACCGACAAAAGGGGCATAAATTGGAAGGCAAAGAAATGAAGTTAACGAACGTCCTAAAATACGGTCTTATGATTTCATTAGAGTCTTTCATTTTCTCTTTTCGTCGCGTTAATTGCTCTCCCCACTTTCATTTTCTGAAGAAAAAAAAAAAAAAAAAAAAAAAAAGAAAGGAAATAAACAATCGTACGACAAGTTGTACGAAAATGTAAGAACGCATGAAGAAAAAAAAAGAAAAAAAAAACTAAAGAGAAAAGAAAGAGAGAGAGAGAGAGAGAGAGAGAGAGAGAGAGAGAGAGAGAGAGAAACAATCGTACTTCGCTTCTAATTAACGGGAAGAAAGTAATTTGCTTTGGAGGAAAGAAAAACAATTAAAAAAAAAGAAAAGAAAAAATTGATGAAATAAAGGAAAAAAAAGAAATATGTCAAGATATACGTCTCGTTAACTATGAATACACCTACGCTTATGTTTAATCGCCGAAGGTTGGTAATTGATACTTTAATAAGAGGATAAAGCTACACGAAGAACATGTACATCCTTTAATAATGAACATGTTAAGATAGGCGAAATCTCGACGTGTAATTAGATGGACGAGTATATTGCCTTAGAGCTTTCTACTTCTTCTTCTTCTCTCTAATTGGTTCCTGATTGCAAAGCTAATCTCTTACGTATTCGTCTTACGTATTCCACATATGTATGCATAATATATATGTACATATATTTCTATACATATCTATATGTATATGTATATATGTATATATGTATGTATTAATGTAAGTATATCTTAAGAGAAATATCAAGATACTCTATACTTTATAAATGACGATTTCTTGATAATGATTAATTAAAAAGGCTCGTTGCTTTTATTATCCGATATGCGATAAACGTAGCCGAGAAGAAGATTTGTATCTTCGTAACTTGAAATTTTCATACGACAATTTCTAATTATTTATGCGGCTATAAATTTTAAGACGGATTTTATATCGATCGGGATTATCTTTCTGAGATCTTAATCATTATGTATAGATAGGTTGATATACACACACACACACACACACACACACAAACATATATATATATATATATATATATATATATATATATATATATATATATGTATCGTATTTCATTCAAGTTTCAAATTAAATGTTAAAACTAACAAGATTGATATTAGAAATATGATTTGAATCTTAAATTGACAATTTCAATACCACATGCTAGATTTATAGATCGAGAAGGAAAAAGTTCTCACTTCTTCGTTTATTTTTTATTTTTTTTAAATTTTTTTTCGTTTTTTTAAATTCTAATTTCAATTTTTTAATATTATAAACATGACGTAAATCGTAATGTAATATAATTTTCCTCAAAAATTCGACAATTTCGATATCGCAAGTACAATTTATATAGATCGATATATACAATTGTTAATTAATAATATAAGGAGTATTAATTTTTACACTTTTTACATATATATATATATGTTTTTTTATTTTTATTTTCTTTTATTGTTTTTGTTAAATATATTTGTTCCGTCGATTATCAACGATGCGACATATTTTAAATTCGTTTTATTAGTGTCGATCTTCCATCTCGTTTGTTTCGAACTCGCTGACAAGGATTTATCGTGTTGCATTGTGATACAGAGTAATATAAATCATTCGACTTGCAAGAGGAAGAGAGAGAGAAAGAGAGAGAGAGAGAGAGAAAGAGAGAGAGAGAAAAAGAGAGAGATGAAACGTCTGGTGGGTGGTGCGATACACGTCGAGAAATTTTTCAATCGTAGAGTATGGATATCGCGAATGATTATGCTAATCGACGGATAAGCAGGGCGCAGAGAGAGAAAGAAAGAAAGAGAGCGAGAGAGTGAAAGTGAGTGTGAGAGAGAAAGAAAGCATATTTATGAGTCTCGTTAACATTCATTGCGCTTATTAATTTTATGACCGGCCAGATCCGCTTATATTTTTTTCTTTCGATCAATGAACTCTCATATTTCGTCGATCTCTGATCTTTCTCTCTCTTACACACACACACTCTCTCTCTCTCTCTCTCTCTCTGTCTCTCTCTCTCTCTCTGTCTCTCTCATACTCTCTGTCTCTCTCATACTCTCTCTTTTAATTTGTTTATTAATGTTTAGCGGAAACCTGGAATTTCTAAGATATTTACATAAATATCTTAGAAATTTCGTTATTAACATAAGAGATATCAACGTAGCGTAATTAGAAAAAAAAAGAAAAAAATAAAAAAAAAAAAAAAAGAAAAAAGGTATCTTTGTCGGTTCACCATTGAATATCTATATCAGATCGATATTCAAATCTATAATAATATTTCAATCATTTAAATATTAGAAACACGCTAGAAATCTTTTCCTATACTTTTCCTTATCTGTTTTCTTTCTCTGTCTTTTTCCTTTTTCTTTTTTTTTTCTTCTTTTTTCTTTCTTTTTTTCATTATCGACGAATTTGTACCATTCGAACATATCTTGAATACTTTTCTTATTTCTTTCTTTTTTTTTCTCTTCTCTCTCTTTCTCTCTCTCTCTTTCTCTCTCGCGTAACAAGAAAAACGAGAACAAACAAGAATAATAAAAATAATAATAATAATAATAATAATAATAATAATAATAATAATAATATTAATAATAATATTAATAATAATAATTAATCGATTCTATAAAGTATATCATTTTAATTTCCTTTTTCTTTTTCTTTTTTAAACACGTAATACTCTTTGATATTAAGTATCACGTATATAATATTAATAAAATTATAATATTATATACGTGGATATAATATTAATAAAATTCGTATAATTCCGAGCAATTCGAAAATAAATTCGCGATGAAAGAATATCGTCGAACTATTTTTTAATTCTTTCAAAAAAAAAAATATATATATATATAGCTTTTTTTTTTTTTTTTTAAATAAAAAAAGAGAGAAATAAACGAGAGGAAGGAAGGAAGGAAGGAAGGAAGAATACATGGTTCATCGACTTCAAAATTATCCTATTACTATATCCAACGAGAGATTACGTAACAAACTCGAAACGTTTCAGCTTGCTCGTCGAGCTATTCGCGGACTCTTAGGGAAAAGAAAACGATAAATGAAAAAGAAGAAAGAGAAAGGATGGAAAGGGGAGAAGAGAATAAAAAATAAAATTAAAAAAAGAAAAAAAGAGGAAGAAAAAGAGAAAAAAAGAAAATATTTGCAAAGAAAATCACTTGGGTGGTTCGTCGATGTTACGTTTCTAACTTTAAATTTAAACATCTGTTAACGCTACTGATTGGCACGGGAAGACGAGTCACCGGCCTGATGACTAAAGGCAAAATAAAAGTATATATATATATATATATATATATATATATATATATATATATATATATATATATATATATATATAAAGAACAAATAGAAAAAGAAAGAAGAAAAAAGAAGGAGCAAAATGAAAGAAGAAAAAAAAAAGAAGAAGAAGGAACGAACCTCCCACGTGAAAACGAGTAGCAAAATAAATTAATTCGTTCGTACCTAAAAAGGTTCCACGGCGTTCAGAAAGATGAGAGTAATGGTAGACACATACAAATGATTAACAAACATGAACAGTGATTACCATGGCGGCCTCTAACGCGACCCCTTTTGTACAGAGAGGAAAGGAGTGGCTTTAACTTGAAAAGAGTATTACACGGATAAACTGCTACTAACTTTGACTCTCTTGTTCTCTCTCTCTCTCTCTCTTTCTCCCTTTCTCTCTCTCTATTTTTCTCTCTTTTTCTCTTTCACACACGCACTCTGTCTCAATCTCATTGTCTCTTTTCCCTTTTTATTGGATTCTTCCAACCCTCCTCGTTATAATTGTACATTAATCTCCCCCTATTTCTTACCATTTTATTGCTCCAAACTGCATACCTCCCGACACTATTTTTATTTCTTTGACATAGTGAAAATAAATCATTTTGATATATGTACATTTCCACTGAGTGAAAAAAGTGATCTTTTATTTTTATCTTTTTTCCTTTCTTTTTTCTCTTTTTTTGTTTTTTTATTAATTTTATTTTTGTAATTCGTTCTTTCCTTTTTTTCTTCTTTTTCTTTTTTTTTTTTTTTTTTTTTTTTTTTCTTAAATGGATCGAATTAAAAATAATCTTTAAATATTAACAATCATTGAACAATATTATCACGATTATAT
>NC_060967.1:2027998-2042998 GCF_910589235.1 Vespa crabro
TTTTTGCTTTTTCTTTTTTCTTTTTTTTTTTTTTTTTTTTTTTTATTTATCAAAAGAAAAATTCATTTAACATATCCATATCGTTTTTGTATTTACACAATTATTACCATAATTTAATTATTATATATTATTTTATTATCAGCAAAAATTATTATTCATATATAATTAATAAATTATATACATATATATATATATATATATATTTGAATTCTATTTTTAAAATTCGAGACTATATATAAAAAGAATATAAAACAATATAGAAATAAATTTTCTAAAATTAATCTTTATATAATTATCAGAATATTATCATTAATATTATATTTATACCTGTATAAAAAAAAAAAGAAAAAAAAAGGAAACAAAAAAGGAAGAAGAAAAAACATCGACAAATTAAAGAAAAAAGAAAAAAAAGAAAAAAAGAAGAACTTTTATAACTTTCGACGAAAGGTATTAATATTTAATATCTATAGAAATCAAAAAATAAAGAAACAAACAACCGAACAAACAACCGAACAAACAAATAAATACTCGTTAAAAGAGATTTGAACGAAAGTTGACGAGTAAGGTACACATATATATACATATATATATATATATATATATATATATATATATATATATATGTATGTATATATGTATGTATTCTATGTATGTATGTAATAAACATAGAATAAATACATATATATGTAGAAACTTAAAAAGATATATCGAAGAGATATCTACAAATATGCGAGTAAACGCGGGTACGTAAGCGAAAGGGACTCCGGATAATTGAAGTTGGCTTCCTCGGGACTCGCAGCAGCGAGAGACGTTCCGGACGAAGTCCTTAGAAGGAAACGGAGCCGGGTTCTCTTGGTATCGCGGACATGCGATCTGTCTTTATGGTCCGAAAGTGGGCGTCGACTTGGTCTCACACAATGCCGGCGTAACGACGACGACAACGACAACGACAGCGACAGCGACAGCGACAGCGACAGTGACAACGAAGAAGACGAAAACGAAGAACCACAAAAACTCAAACTGAAATGTTGAGGGTGGACCAAGATACCCCGTTGTTCGTCTTCTTCTCAATTTAAAAAACGATTTCGAGAAACGAATACAATTCTTTTTTCTTTTCTTTTCCTTTTTTTTTTTTTTTATCCGTAATTTTATTTCAATATATCCCTATCCCTTCTCAATATATCAAACGCATTAATTGATATTGAAAATATCTCAATTAATTTAATTTTATTATTTCACTTTCCGATCAATTCAAAAGAAAAAGTTTTCAATAAAAATTATCATTATTATTATTATTATATTATTTGTAATTAATCTTGATTGATATTAGAACAAGTCTTTAAAGTTTTCATTATATTTACATTCTGATACGATTTAATAACGATCTAATTTTCTACATAATTTATTACGAAATATCAAAGGTTCGTTTGGAAAAATTTGTCTGACAATTTTTTTCTCTTTTTTTTTTGTTTTCTTTTTTTTTCTTTTTTTTTCTTTTTTTTTTTTTAATTAAACTAATTATTTTAATACGAGAATCATTGAAATTTAATAATGACATATTATCATTTGAAATTTATAAATTCGTTCTTTGGAAATGATTTCATAAATATTATGACAAATATTATAACAATCTTATGTTATTATACTAATACAAGATTACACGTGATTTCATTGAAATCTAACTGATTGAATCTAATTTTTTTTATAATTCATTATAAAAATTCAAAATTGAGAAAATTATTATTATTATTATTATTATTATTATTATTAATTATACTATCGTGGTTAATTTTAATAATTATTCAATTGATACTAATAGAAATATTATAATTTTTGATTTCAATTTTGTTTATAGGTCTATCAAATCGAATATGTGATCGTGAAAGCAGCGAATTCTCCGAGACCAGCTGCATGGATACTCGAGAGATCGATCGATAACGTGAACTTTCAACCCTGGCAGTATTACGCACCAAGCGACCAAGAATGTTGGGCGAGATATTCGGCACCACCTGTGCCTGGTAAGCCGGTTTATGACGATGAAGTCATTTGTACGAGCATTTACTCCAGGTCGACGCCTATGGAAAACGGTGAAGTACGTTTCATCATCAGCATCATCATCATCATCATCAGCATCATCATCATCATCATCATCAGCATCATCACCATCATCATCATCAGCATTATTATAAATCATCATAATCATCATTTCTCCATCTCTCATCATCATAATTTTTCATTCATAATTCATCATATATCCTTAATGAAAATAATCAAAATAATATCAAAATAATATCATTAGAAGTCGATCCTAATCGAAAGATATATTATAAATAAAATTGATTCAATTTAAATTCCTCTTTAATATCAAGTAATATCTATTATATGTACGTATATACGTACACATTTATTCATTCTTTTATTCTTAATGAATGACAACTATAATTAATTAGATGAAAATTCTCATTCCACTTCTCTAATTATTAAATCACCTAATCATCGTCACTATTAGATCATCGTAATTAATATTAAATGAACTTTAATTCAAGGTTTAATGAACTTCAATTCAAAGTGAAAATTAACTATGAATAATATCTAATATTCTAATAATTATCATTATAATTATTTCATTCTTCCTTCATTTTAATATCAATCGATAATAAGTAGCTATAAATAATCGAATAAAAATTCTCATTATTCGTCTCCCCAATTTTCTAACTTCCTAATCGTCACCTTATATTCATTCGCAATGCTTATATATTCCTTATCAAAGAACATTAATATAAATCAAAACTATAAGAGAAAAATAATTATAATAACGTAGATCAAAATTCATTTCCCTTCTGTCTCTCTAATTTCTAATACATATATAGAATACATACATACAATACATATGCAGATATAATAAATCTTTCTTGTCTTTAACAGAACGATGGTCATTGCCATCGTTTTATCAATAGTCTTTATAATAAACTTAAGAAGACAATTTAAAGAGACAGAGAAAGAGACAGAAAAAGAGAGAGAGAGAGAAAGAGAAAGAAAGAGAGAGAGAGAGAGAGAGAGAGAGAGAGAGATTACACGCATAAAACGCGAGAAATCGTCCGTTATTCCGTCGCGGTGTGGTCGATCGTTAATTATCGTTCGACGTACACTGCCGGTCATATAATTACGCGATTGGATGATTAGCAGGCTCGCGATCTCAACATTACACACCAGTGAACTAAGAGTAACAAGGGTTTGTAGATCGTCGTTAGTTGAGCGATCTTCACAAGCAAGAATGAATTTCCGTTCACGATAATTCTCGTTTATTTTCATTCGATATAAACTTGAACGAATAATTTTATATAATTATTCTATGTATCACCGTTAGTTCCAGATTAATATTTTCTCTCTCTCTCTCTCTCTCTCTCTCTTTCTCTCTCACTCTCTCTCTCTTTATATATAGTAATTATTAATTCTATGATTTGTTTTAACTTGGGGAGAAAAGAAGAAGGGGGAAAAGAAATCGTTCTGAAGATTATTATTTCTTTTTTCTTTTCTTTTCTTTTCTTTCTTTCTTTTCTTATTATTTTTTTTTTTCTTCTTTTTTTTTCCCCCTTTTTTTTCTTTTCTTTTTATTCTTTTTGCTTTCAATCTTTCCCAACATTCTAAATTTAATTTTACTTTTGTATTTTTTTTATTGTAAGCTCAATTAATATTGTCTATTATGATTTCTTTCTAAATTAAATTTTATCAGAAAGAAATTTCTTCTTTTCTTTTTTTTTTTTTTTTTTTTTTTTTCTAAAAATTTACATTCACTCATAACGATCTCATTGCACCTTTCCACTTTACTTTTTTTCACACCCTAACATATATTTTTATACATCCTTTTATTATACCATTTTAAATGTACCTTTTTTTTTTTTTTTATAGAATTTTACTATAATCTTTTCTATTACAATGTGCTAAGCCTTTATTAGATCACTGGCAAATGATGTTTTTTTTCTTTTTTTTTTTTAAATACGTTGAATCGTTTCAAGTTAAATGTATGTACAAGAAGAAAAATAGGAAGCAGCACCCTTTCCTTCTTTCGTCTTCACCCCCTGTAGAAAGTGCAGTGTGCATTCAAACGTCCATATATGGTCAGTCAGCACCATACATGGCCGGAATGTAGGGATCTCCGTTTTTGTACCATCGATCCTTCTCTCCCCACCCCTTTTCAAGAACGATTCCTTCGTTTTCTCTCATCTCGTTTAGCGTTTCTGCACGAAAGCGATTTCAGGCTCGATAATTTTCTCCTCTACTCACTGAGGATTTTTAATTGTCAATCAAAACTTCTAAGAAAATGATTAAGAAAAAATACGAAAAGGGAGAGGGAGAGAAAAAGAAAAGAAGTTAAAATAAACGCCAATTATTTTCCATTAAAACCATTAATCATTTAATTTCATTCGATCGTCAATATAAATTTATCCCCGTCGATCGATCATAATTATTTCAATGATATAATTATTCAAATAAAATAGAATATTATTATTCGATAATGATTAAAATAAAAGTATAATATCACTAAGCAATCGTTATAGATAATAATTTTTATTAGATGAATAATTAGAAGACATACGTTTCCAATTACTATTTCGATATTACGTTAACACGTATCAATTTTTCCGCCTTGGACTATTGTTTGCGATCACAAAAAAAAAAGAAAAAGAAAAAGGACAGAAAACAAAAAACAAAAAACAAAGAAAAGAAAAATAAAAAGAAGAGAACTCTTAGGTGCACCCATTATCCCGAAATGCAGCAACTGATTGTTCTATATTTGGAACCGCGCATAGGCCCATTTGCGGAGGACGACGACGTTCTCCACTCGTTTTACCGGCGCCATTCATGGATGATTTATTTCTTCCTTGTGACATCGAATTTAATACTTTCGAAGAAGAGAAATACGCGTACAGAAACAAACAAATCGAATACACAAACACATAAAAATAATATCTATCCTGATCGATAATCAATCCTCCATTAATTTTTATCAATCTTCATCGATAATCAATATCCAATATATTTCGCGATATTTTATTTTTAAGGGGGAAGAAAAGGAAAAAAAAAAAAAAAAAGAAGAATCTCAGTCACAAACAACAATCTTTCTCTCTTTCTCTCTTTCCTTCTTTCTTTCTATTTTTTTTTTCTTTCTTTCTTTATCTTTATCTTTATTCTTCTCTATGATTTTCTATCGACCAAAGTCGATCGATCGATCCTTCCTTTTAAAATCGTTTATATATTTATACTTGTATTTCAGATTCATACGCATCTGATTAATGGTAGACCCGGTGCCCTAAATCACAGTACAACCCTTCAAGAATTTACACAAGCGAGATACGTCAGACTTCGTTTTCAAGGTCTACGAAGGAACGGCGTTGTAATAGCCGATAAAAGAAAAGCATTTTATTCGATCAAGGAGATCAATATCGGTGGACGTTGTCTATGTTCTGGTCATGCTGCTCGTTGTCGATACAGTGTGCAACATGGGGTAAATTATCAATTTTATTTTATTCTTAATAATAACATTAATAATAATAATAATAATAATAATAATAATAATAATAATTAAATTTCAATTTTGTAATAATAAATATCATATGTCAGTTTTAGTATTATAAATGTCGGATATTAATAATGATATTAATTAAACAAAATTGAAATGAATTTTTCAATAGAAATGGTATACACGATATTTCAATCATTATTTCCATTATAAATTTCTATTCGATCATCGTAAGACCTATAATAATCAATCAAATCAATGATTTATTAATTATGTGAGCAAAATTTTCACCCCGAATATATTTCATAATGTTCATTTAAATACGTTTTCTACGTTTATTATATAGATTACTTATATATTATATATTATATATATATATATATATAAACTTACCAAAGTCAATAACATATGTACATAGCTTTCAACGAAATCGATTTTGTTGGACATTTCCGTTTGGACCGTTCTCTAAAGTTAGAATCTCACACTCAAACTAGAAAGAGAGAGAGAAAGAGAGAGAGAGAGAAGATTATGGTGGACAGGGTTCACAGGAAATAAATCCGTCGGAAGTGCCATAAACTTGTCAGTCCTTTGTCTGGCAGCACCGCTAATGGCAGGATCTTTCGTTCCTTCCTTCGAAACGTTTCGGAACTTTGCCATTTGCTCTTCCAAAGCCGCAAGGAACGTGCGAAGCTTCTTACTGTGAAATAGACGGAAAGAGAGATAGAAAATTAGAGAGAGAGAAAAAGAGAGAGAGAGAGAGAGAAGAGTTGACACGTATCAACATTCTTTTGCGATCTCTCACGGAGAATCGCGTACGCGCTTTTGGAACCGCATTAATTTTCTTTTTTTTTTTTTTTTTTTTTTTTTTTTTTTTTTACCTTACATGGAGTTGCGGTTTCGTGTCCTCCTATTGCTACTTGCATAAAATCTATCATGAAATTTTCATAACCATACAGAATATATCATATATTTCTTTTCGATCATTTCTCATCAATTTCTATGATATATAAATTATTACTTAATTTGTTACTAAAGTTATTATTAAATTTGTTATAAATTGTTATTAAAGTTGTTAATGTCGTTAAGTATAATTAAACTTTTTACTACAAAATAATAATATATGCAAATATTTACGAATAATTTCTTTACATTTATTAATTTTCCATAATGATAAAAACTATACCTTACATATATATTTATTATTTCCTTGTGATACATTATAATCGTCATATCTGAGAAAATCTAGTGTTTGTGTTTGTTTAAATAAAAAAAGAAAAGAAAGAAGAAGAAAAAAAGAAGAAAAAAAAATAGAAAGAGGAAGAAGTAGAAAAGAAAAAAAATATAATAACTCGTAGCTCGAGAAAAATCATATTTCATGTAGGAATATTTTATTCGAAAAAAAGAAAAAAGAAAAAAAAATATAAAAAATAAAAAAAAGATTTAAATAACATAATACATAAGGGAAACATTAAAATGTATTTTACTATTGATCACGATCAATCGACATACTTTCTCAATATGGATAGAAACTTGGCAGCTGCATAAAATACGAATCTCAAACTGTGACTACAGATTGTTAGCATTCAGTTACAGGCACACTTGCTTACTGCCTTTGGCTTATGTGCCTCGGACACACAATAATAAAACCTTTCTTGACCTCGAGGTAAAGGCACTCCTGTCGATCTCTCGCATGCTCTCTCTCTTTCTTTCTCTCTCTCTCTCTCTCTCTCTCTCTCTCTCTCTCTCTCTCTCTCTCTTTCTCTGTGTGTGTGTGTGTGTGTGTCTCTATCTCTCTCTCTCTTTCTCTCTACTACCTTTTATTTTTACTCTTCTTGTCTTTCTCACTGACTTTCGCGTAATACTACCTTCAAACAACCATTAATCACAGCACGTACTCATCCCGTTCCCTATTTCCATTACGATCGATTAAAAAATAAACAAATTAAATCCTTGAAGATATTTCAGGAAAAAGCAAAAAAGCAACAAAAAAAAAAAAAAAAGAAAAGAAAACAATAACAACAACAATCAACGTCTTAACATCTTTTTAACGATCGAAATAATATTTTGACGTTATCAAAATCGTTATAATAATTCGTATCTATTTTGATCGTATAAAATTAAAGAAATTAAATATCCATATAAATATATTTCAAATGAAAAAAAAAAAAAAAAAAAAAAAAAAAAGAAAAAGAATAGAAAAAAAGATAGGAATTTCTTTTTTCAACAATAACAAATTTATCGTCGACTTTATTAACGACGATCAAATTATTAATAATTAGAATTATTCGTTGGAATAAATTTGATTGATCGTTGCTGATAATAAATTATATATTCGAAATAAATATTATAAAATTAAATGGAAAATTAAATATATTGAAATATAACGAAACGCAAATTTAACGATCGATTTAACGGGATAAAATTAATGTTAATGTATTTTTCTTTCTTTCTTTCTTTCTTTCTTTCTTTCTTTTTTTTTTCTTTGTTTTTTATTTCCATCTTTATGGGAACTCGATTAGAATCGACTTTTGGCGATGTCTCGCTCGAGTAAATTAAATTAGTTTTTGGCATGCGCGGTGTCGTTCATGGTCGCGTGCGAATGGATCGCTGCATAGATCGAATCGCGATCGCATTGCTGAATACGTGGATCGTCGAAGTGGCATCCGAAATATCTTAAGATTACGACAACTCAATCAACTCGACTGTTAATCTTCGATCGATATTTTCCTCTCCTTTCATCATTCACATAATAAAATATTAATTCAATTTTTGTTTTCCCTTCTTCTTTTTTTTTTTTTTTTAATCTCTATAAAATCTTTTTAATCTCCATAATATTTTCATCCAATATTTATCTTTGATTTTAATTTAAAAAAAAAAAAAAAAAAAAAAGAAAAAGAAAAAGAAAGAAAAATTAAAATTATATAATACTACAGACTTAATAAAAAAAAAAAAGATAATAATAAATCAATGATTAAATTAAATCATTGAAGGATTAAAATAATTTCCATGCTAACGTAGACAATTTCAAATCTATCGAAATTTTATTCTAATGAATTTTCTAATTTCGACAATATTATTGTTCATTGAAATTAAAATCATATTATATCGGATAATTTGATGTATCGAGTAATTTTGAAAAGTAAATTGAAAACGATAAAATGATTTCTAAATGATTTTAGACAATTTCGAAAAGGTATCGAAATTTAATCAACGTAACAGCTGTCAGTATGGTTATAGAGAAACAGAGAAATGATCCGGAGAATTGCTAGTACAACACAAGCGGTGTGGTCTTGTCGCTTAAAGAAGCTTAAAGAGAAGCGAGCATTCGGCCTATGAATCATGAGTTTCGAGTTCACTCTCTACGTTGTATTATTTATTGCCTTGATAATCGTTTTCTCACTAGCATATAAATATTTCTTATATTATCGGCTTGGAAAAGAAAAAGAAAAAGAAAAAGAAAAAGAAAATCTAATCTCAAAAATGTCTTTATTTTTCTCCACCCGAGAATAAATTTTCTTATAAATATCTTTAATATTTTATTAATAAAATAAAATAATCGTAATTTTATTTTTATGAAAATTATCAATAATTTAATTAATCGATTTAATAAAATATTCCATAATAAATATCTATAATTTTATTTTATTACAATTATTGATAAATTCATTAATTTCATGGAGAATGTTTTATAGAGAAAGAGAGAGAAAATGAAACTCTGTAATTATATTTCACTTATCAAATTAACTAATAATTTTATGATTCTATAATAATTAATAAATAACGATATAATGAAATATTCTAATAAATAGCCTATAATTTCATATCATAGAATTAATTCATAGTGATTAATCAATTTCATTAAATCAAATACCAACAATTTCACATTATAAAATAATAAATAATAATAATAATATTACATATAAATGAAAATACTTATATGTAATAATTCTCAGATTTTGATATTAAAATGATTGAAATTATAATCGTCGAACTGTTCGACGAGTGAGACAATTTATTATAAAAACAAAACAAAAAAAAAGAGAACAAACTGTTTAAATAATTCTGTTTTTGTTCTTCTTCTTCTTTTTTTTTTTCTTTTTTTTTTCTCTTCTTTTGTTAGCATCAAGAATGTGAATGCGAACGTCACACGTGCGGTGAAAGATGCGAAAAGTGTTGTCCCATGTACAATCAAATACCATGGAGGCCCGGTACCGCCTCCAAGGGCTTTCATTGTGAGAAATGCAATTGCAATGGACATGCAACGTCATGCGTTTACGATCCGGAAGTCGCCGATAAGAGGATGTCTATGGACGTTCGAGGGAAGTTTCGAGGGGGCGGTGTTTGCGTCAATTGTACGGTGAGTCCAGTCTAATATTACGTACAATTTTGTATTTTCCTTTTCTTTTTTTTTTTTTTTTCTTTTTACGAACGCGAAGAATAACAAAGAAAAATTCTATGAGAATGAATGCAAAATTTTCATTTTTCTCTCTTTTTCTTTGTTTCTTTTTTTTTTCTTTTTTTTTTTTCTTTTTAAATTAATTAAATTAATTAAATTAATCATAAATGTTATCGAAAAGAAATTTTGCCATGTTATCAAAAGTAATGAATTATTGAAAATACATAATATCTCGTGAATATTATTATTATCGAAAATTAATTCTTATATTTATTAAGCAAGTAATTAATTATTGAAATTGTACTTAGAGTGTATTATTAAAAATTAGAACAATATTAAAATAATATAATGGGGAATAAAAGTTGATTATTGGAGTGATGTTAAAGAAAGAAAGAAGTAAAAGAAACATTAAAGACTAATAATTATGCGATCATTAAAATGCATAAAGCACAGTATAAATAATCGTTTGGCTTTAATCTTTATTGCACTTCGTGGTTGAAAAGGGACGCAGCTGCGACTGCATCGAAAAGATTAGTTAACGATAAAAAAAAAAAAGAAGAAAAAAGAAAAAAGAAAAAAAGAAAAAAAGAAAAAAAAGAAAAAGAAAGGGAAAAAGAAAGAAAACACGAAGCTCCTTTTCTCTGATCTCTTTCAAAACACACATACACACACACAGACACATATATATATATATATTTATATATATTTGTCTGTCATTCATCGACGACTTAATAGATAATCATATCACTGAATGGAGTTCGAGCTCTTCGAATGTCGATCTTAAACAATGAGTATTAACTAGCAATAATTCTTCGATACGATTCGATTCGTTCTATTATATTGTTCAATTATATATATATATATATATATATATATATATATATATATATATATATATATATATAATTCTCATATATAGATTTTTATATTATTTTTATCTTTTTGTTTTTATTTTTTAGGAACACACGTCTGGTATCAATTGTGAGAAATGTCAAATAGGTTACTATAGGCCTAACGGTGTTGCACCCGATGCATCTGAACCCTGTTTGCCCTGTGACTGTAGCATTCATGGTAGTACAGGTTATTGTACACCAGACGATTCTTATACACATATGGGAAAGGTAATTCTTATCTTTCTTATATGGCCCAAATCCTGATCCTCTTACTTTTTACTATTACAAATCATTTCATAATGAAATCAAATAGTCATTGAATATTCGATTGAATTTCTCTGAGACGATCTCTCACGTGAAATAAAATAAATAATCGATTATTTGAAAAGAATAAGTGATCATAACACATGTGGTGTTCCAGGTAGCAGGTGCCTGCGAGTGCAAATCCGGCTATTCGGGATACAAATGTGATCAATGTGCAGCGGGTTATCGTCAGTATCCTGATTGCATGCCATGCCCATGTGATTCACGGGGTATCCTGCCGTCTCACGATTGCGAGGGTGATTGCCTATGCAAGGCCAACGTCGACGGTGAATTTTGCGATCGATGCAAATCAGGATACTTTGCATTGACCAAGGATAATCTTGATGGTTGCGTATCTTGCTACTGTTTTGGTGCAACTGATCGTTGCGTTGCCGGGAAGCTCTATTACACGATGGTAAAAAGAAAAAGAAAAGAAAGAAAACAAAAAAAAAAAACAAAAAAAAAAAACAAAAAAAAAAGGATACACTCAATAAACGTCGATCGTCTTCTGGTTTTACCATAAATGTGATCCATACGTTTCCTCGATTATATCGTGATATAATTCTTGATAAAATTCTTCTCTTGTTTTACAGATATCTTCGTTAGAAAATTGGTTGATTACCGATATGAATGGTTCATTAGGAGTAGTACCAACATTAGACACAGACAATGGTTGGCTGACCGTGGCTGCGTTCGAGGTCGAATATGAAAGTCCGTATTGGTTAGCTCCACGAATCTATACGGGAAATCGTCTTTCATCTTACGGTAGTAATCTAACATATACCGTCACCTGGGTCGTCATGCGTGGCGATACCAGTGGCAAGCCTACCACCGAACCCAACGTTATTTTAGTCGTAAGTAATCCCTTTTTCGTAAAAATCTACTTTCGAAATGGTACTCCAAAGATTTGTGTGATGAAGTGTAAATTGAAAGAGTACATAACATATATAAATGTTCGAAAAGAGAAAAATAGAAAGATTACTTTGACCTTCTGTTTTTTTTTTTTTTTATCATCCTTCTTGACCATTTTAATTCTTTTTTCTTTTCTGTTCTTTCCTTTCTTTTTCTTCTTTCTTTGTCTTTTTTTTCTTGTTTTTTTTTTTTTTCTTTTCTTTTTTAGGGTAACAATGGCATGCGCATAGCTTATGGCGAGGAACAGTATAACGGTCAAGAGGCGGAGATATCCGTGGCCTTGACCGAGCAAGGCTGGTACCATGTGCGAAGTGAAGTCCGAGACATTCCTACAAGACTAAGGAGAACCGATTTTCGCGGCGATCCTGTCAGTAGAATTCAAATGATGCATGTATTAGCTGATCTAAAATATCTCATGATTAGAGCACAATATCATTCCGAACAAATCGAAGGAAGGTATGACGATAATCATAACATTTTCCTTTTCCTGATTACTCTATCCAATCTATATTCATTTTTAATGATTATCTTAATTTATTATTTCAGTCTTCTATCTGCAATCCTTCCGGTAGGTGATCCCGTACGATCGGAAGATGGTAGTCAAAGTCTCGTAGAAATCTGTGAGTGTCCTAAAGGATATACAGGTCTATCTTGCGAAAATTGTTCCTGGGGATACGTGAAAGTGACGAGCAATGGTTCTAATCATCAGGATTATCAAATTTGCGTTGAGTGTGATTGCAATGGTCATGCTTCTTCTTGCGATCTTGTGATGGGCGAATGTAAGGTAAGCTACAATCGATAAGGTAGAAAATTATAATCGTTGATTTATCTTCAGTTGGTACATGCATGAATCAACAATATCAATGATAAAAAATATTTCACGATTTTTAATAAAAATAAAAATGTCGTACTATTATAACAATCTAAATGTTTCAATTGTACAAAGAATATATTTCTAAAATTTTGTAAATTTTCCATTGTCGATAAGGTAAAAAGTTACAATTATTGATATGTACCTTCGGTCGGTATATATCTATAATTCTACATTATCGATGACAATAAATGTTTAACAATTTTTAATAACAATTAAACATATTAATGTCGAACATGAAATTTTCTAATGAATATTGTTTTATTTATTTATTCTTTTTTTTTTTTTTTTTTTTACACTATTGACAAAGTCGAGATTGATGCAATGAGACAAATAGTTAGAAATTTTCTAAAAGAATCAATAATATTATAAAATTATACTATTATAGTATATTATAAAAGTACGATAAATTAGAAATAAATAAAAAGAAATTATTTCAAAAACTTCGTTTATCCTTCAGACCTGTGAGCATTATACGGTCGGTCCAAAATGCGATCGATGTTCAACAGGATATTATGGGATTGCAACGAAAGGGACATCCGAAGATTGTAAAAAATGTGCTTGTCCATTGTCCATCGAGTCAAATAACTTCAGTCCAAGTTGTCAATTGGAGGATCCCACGGACGATAATAGCGGCTATGTTTGTACTCAATGTCCCGAAGGATATACAGGCGATCATTGTGAAAGGTATGATAGTATATAGTTATCCTAGATCGAACATTTATAATACCTTATTTAATTTTCATTACGACATAAATCATATTACGAAATATAATGCAGCTGCGACGTGGGCTTTTATGGTAATCCATCGACTCCCGGTGATACCTGTAAGCGATGTCCTTGCTCAGGTGGACCGTGCGATCAGGAAACAGGACGTTGTTTAGAATGCCGTGGTAATACCGAAGGTTGGAAATGTGAAAGATGTAAGGAGGCTCATTATGGGGATCCATTACGTCAAAATTGTCTACGTGAGTATTTAATATTATAATATATCTAATCTTAGAAAATTGAAAAGTTATCGATTACACGATATATCAAAAAAAAAGTATAATAGAAAAAAAATGTAGAAAAACAAAAAACGAATTTAATAATATTCATACTAATTTTAATACTATTTAAATAATTCAATTCTTTAATACTTTAATACCATCTTTCGTTTTAGCATGCAATTGTGACCCGATTGGCAGTGGTTTCGTTCATTGCGATCGGATGAGCGGTCAGTGTCCCTGCAAGCCTTTGTTCTCTGGTCGTGACTGTTCCTTCTGTATTGAGGGTTACGGAAACGTGAGTGCACGTTGCCAACTATGCGAATGCGACGTGGGTGCCCTCGACGAACTTTGTGATCCTGTAACTGGCGAGTGCAGGTGTTCTGAGGGTGTAGTTGGTTCACATTGCGATAGATGCGACATCGATCATTATGGTCTGTCAACAAGCGGTTGTCAAGGTAAGTGAATTGATACTAACTGTTCGTTGAAAATATTTTTCCTATTTTTTTTTTCTTTCTTTCTTTCTTTCTTCTTAACGATAAATTATATTTTATCGTTGGAATAAATTTATTATGTCGATAAAAAAAAAAAAAAAAAAGAAAATTACGACAGGAGAATTATTTGATAATTTCAAAAGAAATAATTTCAAAAAAATTTTTTCAAATGAAAAATCATCGACGATATTATTACTATTGGCTATTAATAGATCTCGATAAATTTCGAAATTTTAAAACGTACGATTAAAACGCTTTTGAAAGGAATAACGCGAGAATATAACGACCTTAACTCACGAACGAAATAACGGTGCGTTGAAAAGCGTGGGGTGGTGGGAGGGGGCGGCGGCGGGTAGCTGTAAAACGAAAAGAAAAAAGTAAATAGAATAATAAGATGAAGTGGAGGAAGGAGTAAAAGTAGAAGAAAGAGGATAATGGTAAATAAGAAAGAAAGAAAGGATACAAGAGAACCGCATGCGAGAATTTCTGTATGGTTAGTTTAAAGCCCAGAGGTAGAGAGGTTAAATTTTTGTTAAATTAAATAAAACAGGAGCCCCCGTGTCTCTTTGTACCGTATTTGCAATTCTAAAAAGAGAGGAACAGCTTTCGAAAATTACCTTTTAC
>NC_060967.1:2050498-2057998 GCF_910589235.1 Vespa crabro
TTTCACAAAAGCTGCTGGAATAAAACCGGCTAACGTGTTTGCAAGATTGTGTGGATATCTTTCTCAATAACATAGCTATAAGTCATTACCTTCGTTACAAGTATTAAAAAAAAAAAAGGGGGAAAAAAAACGAAATGAAAAAAAAAACGAAAAAAGAAATCAAGAAATCTAAGAAAAAAGAAAAATTACTTGTCCTTTGCTTACTTCGCGGATTTGTTTCAATTTTTCTTCAAGACTTTTATTTCCGTATATATTATCGCGTAAAAGCAAAAGATTATTTCTTCGATAAAAAAAAAAAAAAAAAAAAAGAAAAAAAGAGCAATTTGTTCATTAATTACTTATTAGTTTGTGTAATTTTATAAATTAGTGTCGCGATCAAATTTTTTCTTTTTTCTTTTTTTTTCCTTTTTCCAAAATAAAATGAATTTAACTCGTAAGAATTTGTTTATAAAAGATTGTTAATTAATTATTAACAACGCATTAAAAAAAAATAAATAAATAAATAAAGAACATTTGGCCCTTTAAAATGATTTTTCAATCAAGTCTCTACGACTATTATTTCCGAAGATATTCCCATATAAATGGAAATTTATTACATTGGCCCACTGGCCTATATAATTTCATTCAAATTACGACTCGGTGACACACTGACCCATATAAATTCCGGAAAATTTACGCATCCCAGCTGACCGAATTACTACCACTAGTATACTATTACTACGAACAGATGATCTATACGAATTATGAATGAAAATCTTTCGAAAGCGATATCTCCGGAACGAAAAGTCGTAAAGACTTGATTCAACCATCATTTTAAACTATAATTTCTTCTTTATTTATTTAAATATCGCAATAATATCGTTATATTAAAATCAATTTTCTTAATAATTTTTTAAATTGAACTTTTTCATTTTTATACGTAATAAAAAAAAAAAAAAAAGATAATAATTATGATGATGAAATCATATTCAAATTTTTATTACAATTATATAATTTTCATTTTGTTTATATAAAATAAAGAATGAAAGATCTATCGATAGTCGTCGATGTACGAGAACGAAAAATCGTAAACTCGAAAGACATTTACATAATTTAAAGATATCATATCACTTATCTCTGATCTCTCTCGATCGATCGACTTAATCTACCTATGATAAAAGATCATTAGAGAACTCGCAAAAGCAATTGAAATAAAATCGGCAAACGTGTTTATAAGATCCGGTATCTTTATCTATAACGTAACAATAAGTTATTACTATTCGCGGAAAGTATTAAAAAGAATAAGAAATCAAGAGAAAACGAGAAATGAAGAAAAAGAGAGATAGCTTCGTTTCTCGAATCCTTTATCGATCTTAAGACTCGATAAGACTTGCCTTCCTTTTTAAAATCGGCCGCAAAGCACCGTAGCGATCTTAGCTACCGATAAAAGACCTTCCACCAATCGCAATGGACAATGACGTTTCGTGACTCCTCTTCTTCTTCTTCTTCTTCTTCTTCTTCTCCATCTTTTCTGTTGCAGTTTCTCTCAGAGTTCGCGGTTTCGAGTCACAACCTCTCTATCTTTGTCTCTCTCTCTCTCTCTCTCTCTCTCTCTCTCTTTGTCTCTCTCTCTCTGTCTCTCTCTCTTTCTGTCTCTCTCTCTCTCTCTCTCTGTCTCTCTCTCTCAGTCTTCTTTAGCCGCAAAAACTCGACGAAACCGCGGAATGCTGTTTCGAGGGATCCCTACGTAGGCGTGGATTTCCGATAACTATGACTGGCCTGCGTGTCTATCTTTGATAGTACAACTTTTAACTTGATTTCTAATCAATTCCCTATTCGATTTACAATTCGGATAATAGAAATTCGAACGAATGAAAATCTCCTCTCAATGCAGTTTCTCTCGAATCAACCCTAAAACATTAACATATACATTTGGGCATTAAATATTCGTACAATAGGAATATGGAAATATATTTCTATTGTACAAATACTTAAATCCCCCTGTGATATAATATATATATATATATATATATATATATATATATATATATATATATATTTTAAGTATGTATATATATATATATATATATTCTTAAATTATATAATATAAAAATATCTACAATAATATAACGCAATAGTAACAACCAAAAGAAGATTATTAAATCGTGAAAAAGTGGTTATTTCCAAATTTCGAATCTGAACTCTCTTGATACTCATGAGGGCCACCCAATGACAAAGATTCAGTCAGTATATGCTTCGATCTCGCTCTCTTTCTCTCTCTCTCTCTCTTTCTCTCAAGTCCATCGATTTCTTCGTTGTCGATCTCCCAATTTGGTGAGTCGTGCTAAAAACGTCGCATCGATTTCGATCCGAGCAAGCGCCGACTCGACACACTCAAATTCCATTCCGAAAGGGTCTTCGATCCTTCTTCCTTCATGGCTTCTCTTTGATTTGAGCGATCGAAGATCGTCCGATAGTTAACTTACCTTTTGCATCATTTGCACTGAATATTGGAAAGTCGTAGTTATCCGTATTTAATTGCACCTTCTTCATTTCTCTCTCTCTCTCTTTCTCTTTCTCTTTCTATCTATTTCTTTCTCTTTTCAATACACTTTGGATCAGCTTTTCCAGCGAGCACGTACACACGCTAATGATGCAATCGGCCCATCAGATATCCCGACTGACTTGTCTTCCTTCTCTCTCTCTCTCTCTCTCTCTCTGCTCCTTATTTCCTCACTACTTGGTCCTTAACTCCTTATATACCCACCTGACTATACGAGTCTGCACGTCGCGTCCAGTCGCGCGTGGGTCGACACTATAACGGGTGATACATATCGAAAGGAAATGAAAATGATATCTTACAACAACATCCAGTATATATGTACTTCCGTTCCTAACAAATATCATCTCGATATATATCGACTGTTTTTCATTATAGGTATCAAACGTTATATTTATGTATGAGAAATCATTACGCTTTCAGCCAAGATACCGATATACTATTGAAATTTTAATCATAGATTGTAAAGCAGATTGCATCGTTTCAATTGAAAATTTGTTTACCTTTCTTTCTTTCTTTCTTTCTTTCTTTCTTTCTTTTCCATTTCTTTTCTTTTCTTTTCTTTTCTTTTTTTGTTATTTTGTTCATTTATTTATTTTTTTTTCTTTTTCCTGTTTCTTTTTTCTTTTTTTTTTTGTTTGTTTTTCTTTTTTGGATAAATTTTACGGAGTTTGGGGAGAAATGATTCGATGTAGAAAGATTTTGAACACCCGTTAGATAGTCAGTATCTCAACACCTGGCTGTAGCATGTTCAGGATTCCTGGTAAGATTCAAGCTCTGGCCAGTATAACGTTAATGTATCGCCCCGCTTTGGACGATCGCGAGATTTCATTCATGACTCTCTCTCTCTCTCTATCTTTCCCTCTCTCTTTCTCTCTCGTGAATGCTTGCAAGAAAGAAAGATAGTAAACTCTCGACTGTGTCCTTTTAATTCTATTTCGAAAGAGGAAAAAAGAGCAAAAAGGATATAAAAAAGAAAAAGGAAAAAAGCCAACAACAACTTTCCTTATACACGAATGAAATTTATTCTCTAAAATCAATTTTTCTAATCGATAGAAACACTTAATGATCAAACGAATGAAAGCGAAATATTCTTTTAATGTTATTTTCGTTTTTCTTATCAGAATAAAAATCAAAGTTCACCTATTATATTTTTTTTTTTTGTTTTTCTTTTTTCTTTTTTTTTTTTGAGGAATGAAAATTAGTGCTACAGTGAAAAAATTTTATATATATATATATATATATGTATATATATATATATATGTGTGTGTTTGATTTATACGTTGAGTTTTAGCGGGTTTATGGGAACGATAAGGCAGCAATTGCGATCTTAGCCTTTGGCTAAGATCACGAGCTTGCCACGACAGGTCCATATATCTCTTTTATCTCGATCGAAACAAGCCTAGGTATACTCGTCTAGGTAACATCTAGTCGCACGCGTCTACCTTTTCGCCTATAATTTTGATCGAAACTTTCTTTACTGGACCGTGATACCGATTAAGTGTCCTGCCATTCGAACTTTGAACTATTTCCACTCCTACTCGTCTGTATATATTTTCTCTTTCTCTCTCTCCCTCTCCCTCTCTCTCTCTCTTATACAAACATTAAATCTAAAATTAGAAAATCGATCCTAACTATTAAAAATAATAATAATAATAATAATAATAATAATAATAATAATAATAATAATAATAATAATAATAAAAAGAAAAATCAAATGCTAGCTTAAGTTAGAATCTAAACATTTTAATGAAAGCATTGACCTCATAAAAATAACGATTGAAACGTGATAATGATTGAAAAATAGATGGAAAAAAGAAAAACTTATTATATAGTCCTAGCGCATAATTCTTAATATTTTCTAAAAAAGAAAAAAAAAAATATTAATCTTGAAAGATTCCTGTTATAAAATTGAATGATAATTACGAATTAATTGAAACAAAAAGAAAAAAAGGGAGAGAGAGAGAAAAAAAAGAAAAGAAAATAAAAGGGAAAGCATCATAGAAGCAACTTTATATTTTTTCTTTTTTCAACGTAGAAAATAATATTCATTCGTTGGAGTTAGCTAAGATTGTCGCACTATATCCTGTGATTAACCCCTCGGGTTTTCTAGGAAAAGAGAAAAAAAATAGAGAAAGATAAAGAGAGAAAGAGAAAGAGAGAGAGAGAGAAAGAGAGAGAGAGAGTGGAAGAGTTGAAATATTTCAAGCAGGACCATGGAATGTAATTAATATCATATCGCGAGCATGGAACGTCGGATAAATCATTCCCGTCTAGATGGATGCCGACGCTGGCAATATCCGCGTAATCCTTTTAATTGCTTCCTTTTTCTTAACTCCGATATATAATTATTGCCCTTGGGTATCTAACTACGTTCTATCGATCGATTAAATTGTTCCAGACTTTTGTTAATATCAATCCTATAATCGTAATAACATTTGTTTTACAATAACTTAAACATACACACTTTTATATGTAGTTATGTACAAGTGATAAGAACTTTTTTATTAGAATTTGAAGTTAATAGTTCCGAAAGAGTTACGAAAAAGATTGATTTTTGATTAATTTTAAGGATTAATATTTAAATATAAACTTTGAAACTCCTTTGACTCATCTCATATCTCATCCAGATATCTAAATTATTACGAATTATTTATAATATACCCTTCACAAAGTTTTATCCATCTAAGAATTCAATCAGTTTAATTGATCAATAATGGACATTTTTTTTTTTTTTTTTTTATAAAAGAGTAATTATACCTAAAGGATAATTAGGTATATTCAACGCGTTGGATTAATTTTTCCGTGAAAAATAATAATAAAAATGAAATAGAATAAAAACGTACAGCAAAAAATAAAAAAAAAAAAAAGAAAAAAATAATAAAAACAGAGAAAAAGGGGAAAAAAGATTCAGATAAGATAATCGAGATAAGTTTTAAAATCACGTTCGCCATTAAGCTCGCATCGAGCTCGCCGAAGATATCGATGCCTGTTCAAGACTGAACGTGTTGCTCTCTCTTTCTCTCTCTCTCGCTCACTCTCTTGGAGAAGGAAAACGTTAGGGTGCGTTGTCCCGTCTATGTCCCATTAGCAATTAGTTAAGCGTGGATTAAAACTCCATTAGCGAGTTATCTGACTCGTATCACGAGCACGCGGATGCTAGTCGGCATCTTTAACTAATGTCTTTCTAATTCTAACACATATATCTATACCCGCGCAATTTCATGAATATTAGACATGCTAAAGACAAAGAAAAAAGGAAAAAAAAAAAAAAGGGAGAACAAAAAATTATCTGTCATAATATCAATAATAATTATAATCCTAATTATTACAGAGACTGAGTCGAAAATAACTTTAGATGATATAAAAAAAAAAAAAAAAGAAAAAAAAAATAATAAAATTACTCCTTCTTCGTGACTTTCAATGGGGAAAGATAATGATTGATTTTGTAAAATCAACAAAGAAATCATCGATCCTGTAATCATATCATATAATAATAACTGTATTATTTTATTCATATTGAAAATAATTGCGAGTACCTTTAATCGTTATAAAATGTTAACTCGTTTCGATTTAATCAAGGATCGAATTAATATCCATAAAAGTGAAACGTTGAGACGGCTAAAAACGTAATAGTGATCTATTTAACGTCGATAATAAGAAATAATAATTAAAACGATTTATCGATCTCTCTCTCTCTCTCTCTCTCTTTCTTTCTTTCTGTCTACCTGTCTATCTTTATCTCTATGGAAAGTCTATTCTTGCAACCACGGGTGGTCCCACGCATAAGCAATCAATTTCCATACATCTTGTTAATTTCCATAAACTGGTCGTGGCTCTTGTTGCTAAAAGACGAAGCTACCGTGCGAATTGCCAGCATCTATGTATCTCGAATCCATCGATTTTCTATTTATATTGATCAACGAGTACAGCGTGGGTGGTATACAAGTTTACTCGATATATACACATATATATATATATATATATATATATATATATATATATATATATATTATATATTTCTAATATAAATCAGACAGGATTTTTAGCTCTCGCATATATTTTTTCTTCCTTTGATTGATCATTCCTTAACTTTTATTATCACTTATTTTATTTTAATTTATTTTTATTTCAACAATTTAATCCCATTGTAATCATAAATAATTATATAAACTTTAACAAGCTAACTTTTTATTTATTGTCAATCGAAGAGCGCAGAAAAAAAAAAAGAAGGGGCAACTAGAAAGGCAAGAAAAAAGAATCAAATTCGTTAAGTAGATACTATTTTAAACAAGTCTACTTGTGTCCCGTTAAAAATCGATACTTGCCCTGAAGGATCTAATAATATCTACTCTTTCGCAAAGTACTCACTGATAATTCAAACAAGTAGCATGTAGTTACTCGATGAGAGCTTAGAGTTACGCTGACTCGTTTTAATCTACATATCTCTCGATATAATCTCTCTCTTTCTCTCTCTTTCATACACACACACACACACACACACACACACACACACAGATAGACAGACAGACATACATACTCTATAAATATATATATAAATATATAAATATATATATATATATATATATATATATATATATATATATATATATATATATGTATATCATAACTTTCGAATAATTTTTCATCTATCATTGCTTTCCATTCTCATTAACGTGTTCGTAGATCGTTTATCGAAAGTTTAACTTATAGAAGAATGATTGATAAAGATATTTATCAGAGTTAAAAGACATACACATGCACACGCATATGGACACCGTGTGCCTTGGCCAACATAAAACGTTTAGAAACGTTCATCAAAGGAATATATATATTCTCAATGAGTAAAACAAAGATGAAACTTGCAATTTTCACGCGTATATAACGAACGCCTTAACGATCATTCCACGTGTATCGATTTAATAGGAAATATCCTTTGGAAACGTTTGTTGCTCTGCCAT
>NC_060967.1:2060498-2065498 GCF_910589235.1 Vespa crabro
CTATCGATCTCTCTTTTTTCTACTTTTTTTTTTTTTTTTGTTTTACTTTCTTTCTTCCTACGATTTTACAATGTAATAATGATAAATTTATTTTCATTTATAATTAACAATTTGTAGATTGAAATTTTATTTCACTCATCCTCAACTTTTTCTAGATTTCATAGTACTCTTCTTCTTTCGCTTCTCTTATTCTCTTATTCAATCGATCGTTCTATTCGTTCTATCATAAATACATTTGCGATTTCATTTTTACTTTGAACGTAATGCCAAAAGAAAAAAGAAAAAGAAGAAAAAAAAAAGAATTGATCTTAAAACATTCTTTATTATCTTCCTTCCAACTTTCGTTGAAAAGCGAGATAGAATAGGAAGCAATTAATGCATGAACAATTAGAAAATCAATATTATCGGAGAACATCGACTTCTCTCTTCCGGCAGATCCACGAGATGCTGCCGACCTGCAATGATTTACTTCGATCGATAATCTGATATGCAAATTATATTCGTACGATGGAGATCACTTACCTCTACCGCAGTTGAATTAAGCAGCTACCACACCGTATTTTGCTTAGATAATTCTTTTGAATTTTCCATTACGAACTTATATACTATCATTTACAAATATATATATATACAAAGAGAGAGAGAGAGAAATTGTATAGAAAAAAGAAAAAGAAAATTAATTCGCCACAAATTTGTCGTATTATAAGAACATATAAAATAAATATTAATCGATGTTTTAAATCTCATTTATAATTAAATATTAAATAAGAACATACACGATGTACACTTATTTATTATTCAATCAATCTTGAAACAGTTTAGGCGTTAATAATATACGACGTGCGAATTCAATCATACTCTCGTTTCTCTTTGACGTATGGCAACAACTCTGTGCCAAAATGTTCAAGATAACCTGTGATTATGTTCTCATCTTACTAAGAACAGCTTCACCGCGGGCAGCTGTTTTCTATCAAATCGATAATTAATCATATGCACCAGTAATAACGTGTCACTGCCTGTGCAATCAATCGTATGCAACCTCTAATAACATTCTATATCTATGCGTTTATTAGTTGATCTCTTTCTGCTCAGTGTTTCTCAAATCTCATCTTATCTTATCTTATCTCATCTTATCACATTTCATCTCATATATTTTTTTAGTCAAAGAGATCAGAAATAAAAGTACAAAATAAAGGGAGAGAAAAAACTTTTCCCTTTGTTTTACAATCCCCTAATTCGTTTATTATTCCTACTACGTTCCATTCTATCTGTCAATTCTTTGAAAACTAATTCACTTTCACACGAATGTTTCTCTCTGAGATATATCTAACATCAAAAAAAAAAAAAAAAAAAAATAAGAAAAAAAAAACTTATTATTTCAATAAATCTCTCATCTATTTCCATCTTCGATCTTCCTACGTTCATATGAAATTATGATAACGAGAAAAATTATTTAATTGCCTGATAATTATTACAAGAAAAATAAAACAAGGTAAAAAAAAAAACACACACACACACACACACAAGGAAGATAGAATTTTATTTATTACAGATTGTGAATGATACTTAATTAAATCAGAATTCGCGTGCGAACGCAATTCAAAAGCATGAAATGTCGATTTTCAAGAAGAATCTCATTAATCAACTTCGTTGTATATTCGTGGTACGTAGAAGACTTGTTGATAAAACGCACCAAGTGAAAGAGGGGACCGTTGATTACGATTATCAATGCAGCTCTTCGAGGTCTCAATCGATGGATCATTTGGTCACGTCGACTTTTGGCTTAGTGATCGTTAAAAGAAAAAAATTTAAAAAAAGAAAGAAAAGAAAATATATTTACTCTACGTGAATGTATTATATACAAAAAAAAAAAAAAAAAAACTATATTTACTCTACGTGAATGTATCCACATTGCATATGTTTTTCTTTTTTTTTTTTTTTTTATAAATAAAAATTAACAACAGTAAAAAAAGAAAAAGAAAAAGGAAGAAAGACACTTTACTATTTTATCAGTTTTTTTAGCGTAAAAATTAGAAAAATTGAGAAAAATCGTAGTATTTTACTTCGCGTCAAAGTTATCTAAACAAGAACAAGACTTATCGAAAAATTATGGATAATAAACACGATCGATATCGTTCAAATAATTTATCGAAACTTTATCGAACACTTTATATTATTCTCAAACAATCGTAAAAATCGATGGATTTTTAAATTAAGTCGTTATTTAAAAATCTTTCGTTAAATTCAACAAAATCAAAAATCTATTCGAGAAACAAAAACAAACGCAAACGTTGTTAATGATTGTCTTAGAGACTACATCGAAAAGATTACATCGAAAATTTCTAATGACCATGAGAAAACGTGTGGAAATGACTCAATACGAGTCTACAACCCTATCATAACAAAATAGACGTAAACGGGAAGAGATAGATAGAGAGAGAGAGATAGATAGATAGATAGATAGATAGATAGAGAGAGAGAGAGAGAGAGAGATTGAGAAAGATACAGAGAGATAGAGAAAGATCGAGAGAGAATGATTGAGAGAGAAAGAAAATGGCCCAGGGCAATTGAAGAGAAAGAGAGACCACCCAAGAGGCTATCTATCGTCGTCAGAGAGGATTCATCCCGAGATTCAAGACGAGCGCGTAATAGCTCTCTCTTTCTCTCTTTCTCTGATCTTCTCTTAACATAAACGCGATCCTAGATCGTCGTTCTCCACCGTGGAAACTCGTGCCGTGTCTTGGCCCTCGGGCTAGATCTCTCTCTCTCTCTCTCTCTCTTTTTTCTCTTTTTTTTCTCTCTCTCTCTTTCTCTCTTTCTCTCTCTTTCCCTGTCTCTCTCTTATTCTCTCTTACTTCTAAGATCATACCTCGCTCTAGAAAGGAAGAGCGATTCTTCTAAGCTCTTTCACGTTCGAAACGACGTGAATTATGCTGATAAAATAGCGAACAGGACGCGTAGATAATGTTAGGAATCTTGACAATGTTCTTCCGCGAACCTTTCCATATTTCATTGTTCAAACGAGGATAAGAGATTATGGTTACTATCTATCTGCTTCGTAAAAGTAAAAAACAAATAACAATTGCTTTTAACTCTTCGTTTATTTATTTTTCATAAATTTTTCTCTTTTTTGTTTTTTTTTCTTTTTTATAAATTTTTTCACTCATTTTCATCAACTTTAACATTCAACAATCAATCAGATTAATCGATCTAATCTAAATATCTAATATGTATATATATATATATATATATATATACAATAAAAGTATATACATTCGCAAAGAGATTTATTATAATTAGTATTTAAAAAAAAAATGATTAACGAAAAATGATTCTAACAAAAATTTAATTCTTTTTATTTTTTTTTTTTTCTTTATTTTCTTTTTTTTTTTTGGAAACGATCGCGCAAATTTTACTTGTACGACAAAAGAAGAAAAAGAGAAAGAGGAAAAGAGAGAAAGATAGTATCGCTTACACAGCGGTTAAAGTATTATATATTACAGGGCTCCTCTCTCGATAGTAACATCTAAGTAGATCTTTTCGGGAGAATGTAAAAATGTTTTGGATCCTCCTAATGGAGGTAAATTCGTGTTTTTAGAGCGGCGAGATGAAAAAGTATCTACAGGATTCGATTTATAATTCGGAAGGAAGGAAGAAAATAAAAATATAGACAGTTGGAAGGGATAAAAGGATAAAGACGAGGTTTAGTACGATTAGTGGGCACCGTTGGCAATAAAAAATAAAATGAAACAAAAAAAAAAAAAGAAGAAGAAAGATTTCCAAAAAAAACGCTCGATATCTTGATCGCTTCATTGCCATAAGCTGAAAAAACTTCTTCTTCTATTTCTTTTTCATCGATCTCTTTTGCAAAATTTTTTTTCTTTGATCCTTTACACGCCTTTCTTTTCTTTAAAAAACGATCTATAATCGATCGACATATATATATATATATATATATATATTTGCTTTATACCATCTTAATCGACACGTGTAATGAAGTTTTTTTCGTTCTGACACGTGTAATGAAGTTTTCTCTCTCTCTCTTTTTTTATTTTTGTCGTTGTTGCTTTTCTTTTCTGGAAAAAATCTTATCCATATTTACGATCTTTCCTACGACAAGTGACGATTAATTTTGAAAATGTTTCAAGGAAAAACGATGAATGATAGGGTCTTCTAGTACAGCCCTAGTCACTGTAGGATAAAGAGAAAAGATGATGAAAGGACCGATTATGGAAACTAAGTCCGCGGACTCCGCCTCTCGATTAATCGAGAATCGTAAGATCGGTCACGCCCAGCTTTTCAGTACGGCCGGTATTTATGCGTTGTAAAAATGAATTTTTCATCTCGTTGAACCGATACGATATGACGAGAAACATCGGAAAAACGAATTGATTCAGAAAAAAAAAAAAAAAGAATCATCGATAAATAATACAATATTATTTCATCTCCTGTAACCTAATCGTTTCGAAAACTAAATGAAATTATTCTAAACTCCTATGTGTGTGATGTTCTACCTTAAAAAAAAAAAAAAAAAGAAAAAGAAAAAAAAAAGAATGACTAATTTTAATCGATTCTGTTTAATACTCGAATAATGGGGAAAAAAAAGGAAAAAAAAAGACAAAAGAAAAAACATAAAGGGTTAAAAGATCTTAGCCAGTGCTCTCAATTTTTCTAACAAACGAAAGAAACCTAATCTCTTTGAGACATCTTATGTAAGTAGACGTGAATTATCATCAGCCCAGTGTGTGTGTATGTCCTCTATGAATGGCTCTTTCAGAAAGAGAGAGAAAAAGAAAGATGGAGGATTATTACGTAAAACGTGTACAGAATATGGAACGAAGCGAGGTTTACTTAATGACCCTGATTTTCTTCTCGTCTTGGCCTCTATTACAATTACTCATAAACATACACACACACATACACACACACATAAAATATAAAATTCAATATAACAAATTAACGAAGTAACAAAACAATAAAACAATAATAAAAATAATAAT
>NC_060967.1:2070498-2075498 GCF_910589235.1 Vespa crabro
GCCTCGAAGTGGCATGGTCTCAAGTATGGTGAGTTTGCTTCGACGTAAGAAAACATTTAAAAAAAGAAAAAGAAAAAAGTTCTATAAAACAAAATTAAAAAAAAAAAAAAAAAAAGAAAAGAAAAAAGAAATAATAAATAAATAATACGAATAAAAATCGAGACTCATTCGACGCGTTTTTAATACTACGATTATCATACACAATGTTTTAAGTACAAACTTCATTTTAAAAAGTTTCCAACATAGTTTTCACTTCAATCACACGCACGATAATGAATTATCTAATATTTAATATCTACAAAAAAAAAAAAAAAAAATTATCGGATATATTATATACAAGATTGATACGTGAATTAATTTCGAGTCGACATTGATAAACATTTTTAAAAATTAATAAATAATTGAACGGATGTATGAAACTATATTTCAAAGTTGCAATCTGGAAGAATCAAAAGTTGCATAGTAAAAGAAAAAAATAAAAACAAAAGGAAAGAGATAAAGAAAGAAAGAAAGAAAGAAAGAAAGGAAGAAAAGAAGAATGGAAAAGAAAAGAAATATCATTACTCTTCCGTAAAATATATGATAATGTCTGCGAGTACACGGAATACACTTGGCGATATTTGCGTTACATAGGCCGCACCCGTGGCTCTTTGATCGATACCGAGGTACCGCCGATCGTGAGTACGAAATTTGCATTGTTCCAGGAAGAAACTCGAATCAAAAAGTAACTTCGTAATCGCGCTTATTATTAAGAGAGAGAGAGAGAGAAAAAAAAAGAAAAAGATCGGAAGCGAAACTCCAAGAACTAAGTTCGCCGATCAAAGGTCTGACCTTCGACCTCGATACGAAGAAAGAGAGAGAGAGAGAGAGAGAGAGAGAGAGAGAGAGAGAGAGAAGACGAGGATGGTTAGGATGTAGCTCATTAACCCGTACCAACGATACCCGCGGGATCGACTTGGATGCGCGAGAAAAAGCGAAGAAACGATAAATTGCAATCAAGCAAAAGATGAAATCAGGCTTCTCAACAAAGATTTTTCTTGATAATTTGCATTTCTATCTCTTTGTTATCAAACTCGTAAATCATACGATTAACAAAAATCAACGATATAGAGAGGATAGATATCTTTTAATATCTAACGAATAAGAGAACTTTTATCTTTTATATCTATCTATCTATTTTATTTTTAAATTAAAACAAACCCACAATTTCAAATGAAATAGAAAGATATCTTTTTTCTTTTTTACCTCGATCGAAAGACAAAAATAAGTCTTTTAAAAATTCTCTTTCTCCTTTGGTGTGAATCTATTTTTCTAAGTTGTTACGTAAATAACAGATAAGCGGAATCACACATACGTGTTAATCTACGTACGCACACGATGAGTTTTTCTCGACCTTGCCGGACTAGCCTACTTATATACTCGATCTCTCTAAGAACACGAGTCAATACGCGTGTTGATCGAAAAAAATCGTTCTTTCAAACGAACAGGGGTGGAAAAAGGATATTTCTTTTTCACACGATTTATAATTACTACTTTTAAAACATAAAAAAAAAAAAAAGAGAAAAAGAAAAAGAAAAGAAAGAAAGAAAGAAAAAAGAACACGTGGCCTTCATAAAAGATAGGAAAACGAAAACATCGAGATGACAAATCGATCTTGATGACTAACATCGATCATTGGAATCCGCAAGGTAATTGCCCCGCGTACGCATCACGAGTTCGAGAATACTCTACTACTCTTTAGGTGTATACGTACACGGACACGTAACACCAATACGCATGATTCGTAATCGTGCGTGGAAAATATTCGTTCAGGGTGGTCTCTCGACCTGGCTCTCGACGTTGAAAAAACGTCTCGGTGCGTGCCGTTTAATCGTTACCGTTCCCACCCAACGAGACACGTTCCCGTTTTCTCAGCTTATCTTCTATGAGAAGAGACTTGAGTGAACTCATACAATGACTTCATAGTGTTATTTTCTTTTTAATGAATTATATTATATACGAGTAAAACATACATTGTTATACCTATAACATTATCAATATCAAATAAATTACAATTGGAAATCTACTTTACCACGAAGTACCTTATTTATGAGTAAAAAGAAAAGATACGAGAAGAGAGGAGGAAAAAATAAAAAAGAAAAAACAATTACTATTACGTAGGCATTTATAATTCATTGATAATATCTCTTATAAATGATCATTCATTCTAATTCCGGATTTTCTTGGAACTTTATCGAATAGGATTTTTTAAAGATTAATTCGTCGACCGATTGTTTCATTCAACGAAACGTTAGACGATGATTTTCTAAGACCGAGAATATATTAGACTAGAACGATAAGATTTCCGTAATTTATAAAGCTTATTCTCTCCTCCCCCTCTCTCTCTGACACACACTCTCTCTCTCTCTCTCTCTCTCTATTTCAACATAGTACGACCATGCCTTCTATTTACTCCTATTTCACGCTGTAACTCATCGCTCAGTTTACTCAAACCCATACACAAGAAAAGGAATCTAAAGAAGCCTTTTCTCTCGTGTATCTCTCCCTTTTCTCCAAGCCAAAGATATAACTCTCTCTCTCTCTCTTTCTCTCTCTTTCTCTCTCTTTCTCTCTCTAACATACGTTTTATATCTTCTCGCGGAATCTCGTTCCCTTCCACGTCTATAAACTTTCAAGCAGCTACGGACTCGGGCTTGTCAGCTTGTCGAATTACGAAGGGAGGAAGTTAAGTTTCTTTGAAGTACGACGATCGAGTATGTATGTATATAGATATATAAAGCCCTTTAAAAAAAAAAAAAAAAAGAAGGATTCGAAAAGAAAAGATAAAGAAAAGTAACAAACATTTTCGGTATACGTGTCTCGATAATTCAACTTGAAGGAAAAAGAAAAAAAAAATAAAATAAAAAAAAAAATAAAAAAAGAAGGAATAAAAAAAAAAAAAGAAAGTACAAAAAAAAAATAAGATAATTAAAGGTCGGTAAGCACTTCATTATCTCATACCTATCTATTATCTTCTCTGAACGTAGCTATGATCGAAGATAAAGATCGTGATTTACAAGCATCGTGTATAATTTATAATCCAAGAACAAGAACAATGTAAGAGAGAGAGAAAGAAAGAGAGAGAGAGAGAGAAAGGAAAAGAAATAAGAAAAATGAGATATTATTCGACTACAACTCGTAATTAAACGTCTGTTAAATACAATCAACGATATTGTCCAATCTATCAAAGATAAAGAACTAACTAGACATTAGCAAAGGAAATAAATATAGAGTTATAGAGAGATGGAGAAATAAAGAGATAGAAAGAAGAATAGATCGACGAAAGATCTTTGATCGGTCACGGACGACTATGAAAGAGAGAGAGAGAGAGAGAGAGAGAGAGAGAGAGAGAGAGAGAGAGAAAGTGAGAGAACAAAAATAGCATTGCCGAACGACGAGCGATGTGTCGCGACACGTCGTGAAGGAACGTCAAGAAGAACAAAAAGTATTCAACGAATAAGACAAACAAAACGAAAACAAAAAAAAAATAGAAAGAATAAAAAAAATAGAAAGAAGAAGAAGAAGAAAAAGAGGGAGAAAAAGAAGAAGAAAAAGAGGGAGAAAAAGAAGAAGAAAAAGGAGAAAAATGAAAAGAAAAAGAAAAAGAAGAAGAAGAAGAAGAAGAATAAAAGGTGGTCTAGAAGGGTGCATCGTATGCAGCTTCCTGCACGAAACTTGCGTACAACAGCGTAAGAGGAAAAAAAAAGAAGGAAAGAAAGAAAGAAAGAAAGAAAGAAAAAAAAACACAGAAAAAGAAAAAGAAAAAATAAAGAAAAAGAAGCAGTATAGGGATGCTGGATGTTTCGCGTCCGTTTCGTTCCTTCTTCTTCTTCCTCCTATTCTCTTCTTCTTCTTCTTCTTCCTACTCTTTTCTTCTTCTTCTTCTTACCTTCGTAGCTCGGCACGCTCATCCTGTACAATGCATTGGGATGCATCGAGCCAGCCAACGGCGATGCAACACTTCGTCGCGGTTGCTTTGAAACTACTCTCCCTCTCCCTCTCTCTCTCTCTCTCTCTCCGTCACTATCTTTCTCTCTCTCTCTCTCTCTCTCTCTCTCTCCTTCTCTCTGTATCCTATCTCTTTTTACTTCAGTGGTAGGTAGAGAAGCAATCTATCTCTCTCTTTCTCCATCGGATTCTCTCGCACGCGAGCACGCACGATTTCTTTCTTCCTTGTCTGCCTTCTACCCCTCTCCCCCACTCTACCCCTCTGTCTCTCTCTCTCTCTCTCTCTCTCTCTTATCGCGTTAGTAGCATCGTCATCTCATGCTATCTCTTCGCAGTGTCCGGTTCAACGTTGAGGAGGCAAACTTCCTTCCTGTCTACGATTCTCGCTAAGATTTTCTTTCTTTCTCTCTCTTTCTCTCTCTCTTCTCGTTCAATTTTCTTTCTTTTATATTTTATTAGATAATTTCCTATCTGATCGAGTTTTATCGAGTATGCCAATTAATGAATTACACCTGACTTCATTCACTTTTCTTTTCTTTTGTTTGTTCATTTAATTTCTTTTCCTTTTTTATAGCCTCGCATAAATTCTATAAAATATATTATACATCTGCATTTTGTTTATTATTCAGCACGCAACTGAATTAGAGACTTTTATTCTTTTTTCGTATTCTTACTCCTTACACCTGCTATCGAATAATAACAACACGTGTGTTTGTGCTCGCGATACGATCGAAATATACGTAAGTACATAGAAACGAAACGTAACCCATGATCATGCTGTATTACGTGTACGACGGTGTCTAACTACGCTATGAAACAATTATATTTCTAATTGAAATTGAAAAAGAGAAAAATATCTAAGATAACATTATATCGAAATCTTTGGTATTTCTGGTTTAGAATTAAAACGAATTGTGTTATGCTATATTTTCAATTTTATAAATCTTTCATTATTACTTCTTTGTTTTTTCATAAAGATATTAGAAAAGACGAAATTATCCGAATGAATAAAA